>NC_050449.1:40521173-40651318 GCF_903995425.1 Onychomys torridus | reverse complement strand
CAAAGAGAGAGATGAGAATGGAAAATCAGAGTGCTCATGATACAATGGATTAAAAATGGTGAAAAGTGAGAGTGCCATAGGAAGAGAGAAGAGCACATGCTGGAAGGCTTCGGGAACTGAGAATCCCAGATCTTCAGTGGCTCATTATTTAGTTAGGCTCAGTAGTACACACCTTTAATCTCAGCACTGGAGAAGCTGAGGCAGGCAGTTCTCTAAATTCAAGACCAGCTTGGCTTACAATATCGAATTCCAGGCCAGCCAGGGCTACAAATTGAGGCCACACTGAAAAGGCTAGTAGGAAGTCTATTGACTCATATGTTCTTTTCCATCCTGAATGGTCAAACAGCTACACCTGTCCTAACCTGGCAGGAAGGTTTGTTTCTCTAGAAATATTAAGTGAGGTAAGGCCTATCTATATTCTGGAAGATCAGACTTGGGCAATGGTGAAGGTGTGGATCACTGGGATGAAGGATGGGATCACTGGGTTGAAGGATGGGATCACTGGGAAAATGGGTAGGACCACTGGGATGAAGGGTAGAATCACTGAGATGAAGGATGGGATCAGTGGGATGAAGGGTAGGATCATGGGGATGAAGGGTGGGATCACTGGGTGGAAGGGTAACATCACTGGGATGAAGGGTGGGGTCACTGGGATGAAGGGTGGGGTCACTGGGATGAAGGGTGGGGTCACTGGGATGAAGGGTGAGATCACTAGGTTAAAGGGTGGGACCACTGGGTGGAAGGGTAACATCACCAGGATGAAGAATGGGATTACTGGGATGAAGGATGGGATCACTGGGATGAGGGGTGGGATCACGGGGATGAAGGGCAGGTTCACTGGGATAAGGGTGAGATCACTGAATTGAGAGAGGTGTCACTGGGATGAAGGGTAGGATCAAACGGTCCATTAGGAAAAAGGTAAGAGCTGACCATCTCCATTCGGACACTTCCTATAGTTGTGGTTCCCTCAACCTACCAGCTGGGCTTCTATCCCCCAGCAGGAGGTCAGAGGATTGCTCTCTGGAGAAGAACATCACAAAGACAAGGCCTATGCAGGCTGACATTCAAGGATGCTCATAGCTGAGCACTGTCCTCCAGGCCTACAGAGGCCATCAGCTAGTAAGAGCTGCCACAAAGCTTCCAGGTGAGTCTTGGTGCCTCCTTCTGGAAGTTTAGAAAAGCAAAAATGCAGTGTCCAAACTAACAGGAAAAATCAGAGGAAAGAGAAGTGGCATGAGGAGCAGACAGAGGAGAGAGGAAACCCTTGGAAAGTCTCTGGAGAAATGAGGAGAGATTTGCATTCAATATATAAGAATGACACGGTATGTTTCCTCTAAAAAAATAAAGAGAAAACAAGAATAATCTTTTAGAAGTTAAAATTATATTGCTCAACATATTTTAAAGCACAATAAACAGAAAATTTGTGACACAAAAATAAATATCTAAGAAAGTGAAAACCAACAAAAAAAAAAGTCTGAATGTGTAAATAATTGTTGTCATTTTCCCTGTTACCCAGGAGGAAACTGAATCTATGGGGAGCTTTTGTTCTGTTACCCAATTCATAGTTAGTGGGAAAAATGGGGCTGGGAGTTGAATCCGTTTCTGTGACCCCCGAGCCCTGGGAAAGGCAGACACATCATTGCTTTGCTGGGGATATGCCATGGGAGGGGCTGAGGAGTTAGGTGCATTGGAGGTCATAGTTTCACTTTCATGGCATTTGAATAGCTATAAGGTGGAAGTTTCAATTTGCAGACACATTTTTGATGATCTGTAAGTGCTCCATCCCCTGTGCTGAACAAGGGCTCTGTCCTCTTTCTATCTGGTCCTGGCCTAAACCCAGTGATTCCTTATATTGGAACTTTGAAACACAGACTTAGAGGGGCATTCTCACTAAGTGCCAAATAGGATAGAGGAGATGTTTCTGCATCAGACTATTCATCCTAGTGGATTTAACTATGACATATATTTCAAGTCAGGGGGAAGGTGTGCTGTCAGAAGAAACATAACCACTAACAACTAGGATTGGCAGAGCTGCTGATTAATGGGCCTCAGCTGGGCTGTGGGTTATGAACAGCAGACAGAGACAAGAGTCCATACAGGCCTGATTCCCTTACTCCTTTCCTCCCTTCCCTTTCTCATTCCTTTCCTTTCTCCTTCTCTTTTCATCTCCTTCCCTTCTAGAAGAGAAGACAGGGTCCAACACTGTCACCTTGATTGATGAGTTAGTTTGAGGACATGATGTAAACTGTGTTGTGACTTACGGATCTTGAACTGGAGTCACAGATATTTGCTTCTTGGTAGATCACAACAACTTCCATTTGATGGCAGGGCTCAGTTTCTTTCTGCTAAGCTTCTATGAGGGCTGGTGTCCCAGAGGGATCCTTGGCTCCTGTAGACAAACCTACTCACAAACAAGAAGTTAGAGAGTGCAGCTGTGCTTCCTAGTGCCCGTGCTATCCCCAACATCACCAAGCTGAGACGGCATTACTCCTTTATGGGTAAGAGTGGGTAAGAATAGAGATGGTCCAGATGTGTTGAGAATAAACAGTCCCTGTAGAAGGAAGTTTCAGGACTGGGGACTATGTTTCCTTTAGGTCAAAAGCAAAATCTTGCATAAAGGATGCTTTAAGGGGTGGGGTGACAGCTATGGAGTCCTCAGGAGATAGTCATTGAGACTAGATATGAAAAACAAAAACAAAAACATGTTATTTGGTTTTTACATTGCTCATCTCTGGATTACATGTTGATAAACTGTATTAATTATTTTCTCATTTCTGTAACCAAATACCTGACAAAAAGCACCTTAAGGAGGAAGGGCTTATTTTGGCTCACAGTTCAGAGGACTGCAGTCCCTCATTGTCAGGGAAGGCAACAGGAGCATGAGGCAGCTGATCACATTGAATCTGGAGTTTGGAAGGAAATAGACATGAATGCTGGCACTCATTGGCTTTCTCCATTTGTAGCTAGAGTTTTCCTGCCTGGTCCATTCAGAACAAATCTCTCTTACCCACCAGTCCCACAGTTGCTCAGACACAACCAAGAAAGCACACAGAGAATTACATTGTTTAGAAACTGTATGGCCGTGGCAGGCTGCTTGTTATCTACTTCTTCTCTCTTAAATTAACCCATTTCTGTTAGTCTATACTTTGCCACATGGCTTGTGGCTTACCAGTGTCTTTACATGTTGCTTTTCATGGCAGCGGCTGGCGGTGTCTCTCTCCAGTCTTCTACTTCCCAGAATTCTCTACTCTTTTGTCCCGCCTATACTTCCTGCCTGGCCACTGGCCAATCAGAACTTTATTTACACAGAGCGATATCCACAGCATCCATTTTTCTCTTATCCAGCTCAGACCCCAGTCCATAAAATGGTACTAATCACACACAGCTTCCTTCCAGGGAATCTAAATATACCGCTCATTCTCCATTTTCAGTAGCTTTCTGGAACCTGGGTGCAAACCTCCATGGCCCCATAATTCTCTCCTTTCCTCAGTTGAACCTCACCAAAAACACCTTTGGAAATGAGCCCAAAGGTGTATCTCCTCTGTTCCAAATCTAGTCAAGTTTACAGTGGAGATCAACTATCACAGCTTTACCCTTAGTTTAATAGACTTCCAAATATGTCATTTTAAGTGTAACATTTCCTCTACTGCCTCTGGTCTCATGTTTATTTCATAATAAGTACAGGATGCAATTAGTGCATCTCCAAGAATCTCTGATGACATCTTATATTTTTGATTGTGAGCCTAGCCTTTAATGGCTGAGCCATCTCTCCAGTCCCTCTGATGATACCTTAAGAGTTCTCATACTATCAAAAAATATCAAGTCTCTTCTGAGACTCAACATAATCTCTTAACCTTTAGCCTCTGTAAAAGTCAAACTACAAGTTACATAGTTATAACATACAATGGTACTGAGTAGTTATTTCTACTCCAAAAGGGAGAGTATGGAGCATAGCAAGGAGAAGCCAAAGCAAGGCAAAACTGAATGCCACTAGAGAAACACCCATCTTTGCAGCTCTGTATCCCACATCAGGCTTGTGATGGAATCATCTGCACTTCAACAGACTTAGCTAGCCCTGCTTCTCCAGTTCTTCCATTTGCAGTAATGTATACTGTCTCATGAGATAGCTCCAATCCATTCAAAATCTTTCCTACAGCCTTGGCATTTCCAAAATCCCAAGGTCTCTACTGAAACTTAGGTCTCACCTTCAAAACAACTTCACACAAGTTTCCTTTACAGCTTCCTTCCAGAGACTCTAAATATGCCGCTCATTCTCCATTTTCAGTAGCTTTCTGGAACCTGGGTGCAAACCTCCAAGGCCCCATCATCCTTATATTTTGAATGCCTTCAAAACCAACACTTGGGGGATGACCCTGCCATCCTCTGCTGTTGGATTCAGATGTAGTCTTGTCCTCATCGATCACAGCTGTACTAGCTACTATGTGTGTTGGTGGTGTGGTTGCACTTGGAAAACTCTTCCCTAAGCAGCTGTGTTTGGCTGGGAAACCCTTACTGTGGAGCGCAGTTTCTTTCAGTCTCTTACTTTTCAAAATGAGTTGGGATTTTTAGAAGTCGGGGTCCTTGGCAGGTGGGACATAGCCCTTGAGGTACCTTCCATATTGATCCAGGTGAAAGTCTCTGTGCCCTTCTTGTCTACAACTTTAAGCTTGTTCAAACTCTTTCATGACAAGTTACACATTTATCATAGCTTCCTGATTTAAATTATTATAAACCACCACAAACGTAGTGAGCAATAACATTGCCAAAGACTGAATGTGATGCTGTCTTGAAATTTTCTCAACTCATTATTGTTTATTCAGCCTCCCACAAAAATGTTAAGACATGGGCGGAGTAGAGTCAGGTCATTTACCAGAATGTAACATGAAAGGCTTCTGGGCCAGGTCCCTATAGAATCCTTGTTATCTTTTGGTATGATATGAAGCCAGTTCTCCACTGTCCACATTTATCTTGGCATTCTGATCTTTTGAACCCCCATAAGAATGCCCATTAATCTTTGATGGTATTATCCTAGGGCTTCTGTAGCCTGCAAGCCCCAGTACTTCCAAATTCCTCCCTCAAATGAGTTCCAAATGCCTACATACTATGTGGCCAGGTAGCCACAACAAGGACACTATTCCTGCTATCAACTTTCTGTATTGTTACTTTTTTTATTGCTATGACCAAATGCCTCACAAAAACCAACTGAAGAAAGGGAAGTTTTATTTTGGCTCATGGTGCAGAGGAATTCAATCTATCAAGGCAAGGATAGCATGGCAGAGGGGATGAGATCACATTCCATCCACAGTTGAGAAGCATGCAGGAATGAATGCTGATGTTTATCTGGATTCCACTGTTTGTTTGTTTGTTTGTTTCTTTTCTTTTTTTTTTATTCATTAAATGGCCCCACAACCCATGGGATGGTAGTGAACATATTCAAACTGGATCTTCTCTCCTCAGTTAAACTTCTCTGGAAACATCTTCAAAGATGTGAGCAAAGGTGTCTCTTAGGTGGTACCAATCTATTCCAATTGACCATAGAGATTTACTATTACATAGGCATTGGGAAAATCTACAGGGAGTCATGCCGAGCTCTTACAGCGAGTAGAAAGGAATCTTATAATGTAAAGATGTCACTGCACCATCCTCAACAATACATTAATTGTCTTGGGCCCCAGCTGGTGTGTCTGAGTCAGGCATAGATCCAACTGCTTTATTCACTTTCTAGGGTCTCCATGGGGATCAAAATGCAGCACTGTATGAAATAAAATCTCACACACTAAATACTTCAGAGGGAATTCTAGTGATGCCTCATATGGCATCATCTTGGGGAGCATCTCCCATGAAGGACCTTCCATAGATATCTCTCTCTCCTTGTCTCTGACCCACAGAGATGTTCAGGACAGAACCTTCCAAGACCACAAGCCTTCCCATCTCTGTTTGCTACCCCTACCTATCCTCAGTTCCCCTGATCCCCTGATTTTGAAAATAGGCCACAACTTGCCCAGCTATAACCACACACACATTACACACACACACACACACACACACACACACACACACAGAGAGAGAGAGAGAGAGAGAGAGAGAGAGAGAGAGAGAGAGAGAGAGAGAGAAACAGCTCAGAAGTCTTAAGACACAGTGATATAACTTTCCACAAAAGCCAGGGCATTTGGGAATACACACTGAGACAATAGGTTGAGCAAATATTAGACAACTATTACTTCTCTGCATTGCTCCCTTTGCTGGATATGAATGGTTTGACTTTTCAAACACCACAAGCATAAACCAGCCAGTCTGGATTCAAGATCAACATCACACACCTTTCTTTCCTTTCCATTGCTCTCTCTCCTTCTGATTTCCAGAGATGTATACAAAGTAATTATCTAAAATGGAGGTACTCAGAAGAGAAAAATGTCCATATAGTGAATGTATGATAGCCATTGTATGCCTGATGTGGGTGACTTTGATCTCTCTTCTTCTGTCACCTGGACCCCATGTTATGTGCAACTTGGGTTGTGCCCTGGACACACATAGGGGAGCTGTGTCATGCTTCTCTGGATCAATGTTGGTGATATGCACAGTTCTTGTATCCTTCCTGCTAGCAATGAGCAGAAAAGGATGGACAAAAGGGTGTTGGAGACTAAGAACACCAGAAGGTACAGCTTCTCCAGCAGTAGTCAGGCATCTGTGAGTGCACTTAGACTAGACACGGGATACCATTGCATAGTGTGTCCCATCAGAACTTGAAAGAAAGGGAATACAGTAGCCCATGGAATTGCCTCCTGGAGAGAAAAGGGAGAAAGCAGAATGGAGTGATGGAGACTGGATGTGGTGGGCGGGGGTGGGGGGGCTGGGGGGGGGGTCTGCAAATGAAGGAAAGACTGCCCTGGGAGAGGAAAATGATTGAAGAAGTCATTCAACAGCTCTACCTGCTAGAATTAGAATCTTCCTGCTAGAATTAGAATCTAGTGTTCCATAGTTCCTTTGAGATCAGGATATTTCATCAATGGTTGAAACAATAAGACAAGGTCTAAGCTAGCACTTCAAGCTTGTCCCAAGTCATCACTTGTCCAGTTTAGACTCCATTTCCTGGGCCTTCTAGACTCCTCAGCTCAGTCTTTGAGTCTCCATCCTAGGTTGGTCACACCCAAAGCAGATGAATTCCTAGGTCAGGAGCTACCCAACCTCCCCTTGGCATGTCAACATGGCTGACATGACTGTGTATATACTAGTCTGATACCACACTATGTGCTCATATCCCCTGTGCCCTAAGCTGTCAACTTCTACATCATCACCTATCATTTTTCCTGTTGAGGGAAGAAGGATTTATATCTTGTCTCTGGAAGAGGGGGTGACAGGCAGGCCACGGCAGCCAGGGTCGGAAGGCAGACTGTGGTTTCTCATCATTAGAAAAATTAAAGTATACAGACAGAAATGTGGTTTTGCTTCCTAACTGTATCCTGTCAACTAAATATTTCATTTAGGCCTAATGTCTGAGCCAAATGAGAATCCCGAGCAAAACTGCACTATTAGAATACACTTAATTATTGATTCAGCCAGGCAAAAAAATAAAAAATAAAGAAACCGGGTGGTACTCCAATTCCTCTTATCAAGTATCTCGAGTGTTAATATGCACTTGAACAGCTGCTATTATCCTGGGGAGCCCACAGTCTTCAGCTGCAAAATGTACAAATTCACATCGGCCGCATGAAAACAGACTGAACTCAATGGCAGAGAAACATCTCTTTCTCCAGCCCAGGGAAGGCCGAACTCAAGCCCAGAGGCTGGTGACAAAAGGTGGACAGGGTTCCTAGACCTCCTTCTAGTTTGTCTCCCTCTTACATGGGGAAAAGAGCATGCTGTCCTGTGATTAGTACCTTGGTGTCAGATCTGAAAATGTTGGACATCATACTTGTGCTTTTTTGCATTTCTTTAGTTCTTTTCAATAATAAGGGTGACAAATGTGACACCATGGAGGCCTCTAGGGGTTCTCTGAGGTATCCACCTCTCTTTTATACAGTTACTAAGGTTATAAAGACTGAAGAGACATGACCAAGGCCATTTGGTATTAGTGGGAGTGGTAAAATTAAAACTTATGTCTCATCTCCAAACTATTTTTGAGTGGAAGAAAGAGTACAGGAATCAAAGATAGGGGAGTATTGGCTGCATTGGTGGGTGTGTTATATATTCTATAATCATATAATAGGTCTACAGCAAGACAACATTGGAATTTCATACTCAAAAATGCCAGGAGTAGGACCCCTCCCTATAAATTGTTGGGCAGGGGTGTTCCAGAGAGTCCCCAAAGAATACAAGTTATTATCATTGCTCTTGGTTGCCAACCAGAACTCGTGAGTTCATAGTCCCCAGGGGTGAACCTACTACTATTATTTTGCTAAATAGTATCAAACTTCTCTCTAAATACATATCTCTGTACCCTAGGTTGATACAGCTCCCAGTAATCGTCAGAGAAGCTTCTTATGCAGTGAACGGTGGTTAATACAGAGACTCAGAACTGGTCAAATTACAGAGAATACATGACAATGGGGTGCTCACCCGTAAGTGGGACATCCATATCACCCTCCCACCCCAGACTCAGGGAATATGCAAATGATGGAGATGAAAAGAAGGTAAGAGCCAGAGGTTGGGAATGACCAGCATGAAACAGTGTCTTCTATACATGAAAAGATTGCTGCATTCATGAATTCACAGCAGATATAGTTGCTCGCAGAAGACCTGCACAAGATCAAGGCAGCAAGCATTTTGTCGTGGAAAGTGAAGGGGCTCAGAAATTTCCCCCTAGCTGAGGAGCTATTGACCACTGATGGCTGCTAGGGGCGGGGTAGTCTGTTCTCTTTAGAAATGTGGTTCCTGGTAGTTGGAAGAAAATCCAGTGGATGACCCATACCCATGAGTATATGGGCAGCACAAGTTGAACTACGAGGGATACATACATACACACAAACACATATATGTATGTATATATGAGGTAAAATTGGGATGCAGTGAGGGGTGGGGTGGACCTGGGAGGAGTTAGGGGAGGAATAGGAGGTAAATAGGATTAAAATATATTGTATTCTATAAGAAATTCTCAAAGTATATTATATTAAAGATTAAAATATTATATTCAAATGCACTCAAAATATAACCTTCTTGCACAAATACTATTGCTATCTACATTTTATGACTTCCCCTTTCACATGTCATGTTCATCATGGTATTTCATCTATAATTCATGTACCCATTCACTTACCCATCACTCTAATTAACAAGCTATTACTCCACTTTATCATTTGCTCTTTCAGTCCATCTTTCCTTCCATTATCCATTCATCCTTCCATTACCTGTCAGTTTCCATCCATCCATCCAGTCATTGAGTTCAAAGAACGTGTAAGATCCCGAAATGTAAAATCTTCCTGACAACATGTCATACGAAGGACAATTTTCTACTCCAAGGTAAGACACTGCCACTGAGTCACCTCACAGAATCAAGATGTGGAGTTTTATGACTAACACATGCTTAGTGGTACATTGTGAGAAAAGCCAAGACACTTTAAAAGTGCAAGATAGAGGTGACCGAATTAGCAAGTTGAAGGAGCCTCATAGGCTACTAAGTCTCTGTTGTCCCTACCTCTCTCAAGGTGGGTCAGCTCCTAAAAAGTAATCTCTTTAATGGTCCCACAAATGACGCTGATGTATAGCTCTTTTCTCTGAATCAAAGTATTCCCTACTAGAGGGAGAAAGGGGGCTCATAAAACTTTGGTGGAGCTGTAGGCAAGCCCACCCTAGCAGGGCAATGCAGCTGGTAGCTAGCTGAGTATCCACTCTCATGTGACTTATCCTTTCCCTGTATTCCATCACCAAGGTAAACTTGGTCAGAACTGGGTTTCCTTCTTCTCTTTTGGTCTAGGTTGACTAGCCATTCATTCCCCTTTCCTCAGAAAAAGCCATATAATAGTCATTCTTTCTCTTTTACATGGGTCAGCCATGCCAGTGTACTCAGCAGAGGAGATTCCACAGTAAGGATGGAATGGGTTGGTCACCCTCTCTCCTTTGATTCTACAACTCCTGGTTCAATTTCCTCTGTTTATACAAGTCCTTCTTAGGTCAAGTCCTAACACCTTTGCCAAGATTCACCTAGCTGTTTTTCTTTAAGAGTTTGTAGCAATTTGAGTCACTACCAGATGACTTGGGTGTGTAAAGAAAGGCTGTATTGTCAGTCTTTAGTTGCTTATGCACTTCATTTTTGAATCTCCTAATATTGGAAACTTATTGTATTAGTATCCTTTCTCCTTACTGGGCCAAAATAGCTAACAAAAGCAAGTTAACCCATTGTATTGGTCTGGATTCTCTAGAGGATCAGAATGGATAGACTATGTTAAAAGAGGATTGACTTATTAGATTAGGTTGCACAATATGGTCAAAGTGGTTCAACAGTATGTCATACCAAAGAAGCATAGGACCCAGTAACTAACTGCTTAGCCCATGAGCCTGGGGCCTCAGCAATTCCAATCTGGCCCCAAAGAATTGGAAGGTTCCTGGAGATCTGCTGATCCTAAGTCAACACTGGAAGCCTGAAGCTGGTTCTAATATCAGCAAAAGAATCAGCTGCAGCCACAACAGACTAGATGACTCAGTGGTGAGAGTGAAAGGCAAGCCAGCCAGAAAGGAAAGCTTCCTTCTCTCTTGTCTTTTTATGTGGATTGCTACAAGAAGGTGCTGCCATGTTTAGGATGACTTGTCTCACATTAGTTAATACAGTCAAGATCATGTTCCACAGACGTGCCCACAGGTCAAACTGATAGGGACAAGCCCCCACTGGGACTCTCCCCAGGTGACTCCAGGTTGTGTCTAGGTGACAATTAAGCCAAAGATCACAGGAAGTGAGGGTTTATTTTGATTTCTAGTTGAAGAAGGGGCCCAGAAGACATGGTCGCCGGAGCATACAGCAGCGGCCACACTGCATCCTGTCTGTCAGGAAGCAGGGAGAGCTGAGTGCTTGCAATCTACCTGCTTCCTTCTCTTTATTCATTCCAGAATCCCCGCCCATAGGCTGATGCTGCCCACATTTAGGGTGGACTCTCATTCTTAGTTAAAACTCTCTGAAAACACCATCATGATGGCATCCAGAGGTGTGTTCCTTGGGGACCTTAATCCAGACAAGTTGACAATAGAGATTAACCATCACATCCCCTCAGGGAGAGTTGGGCTCAGCCCAGCATAATATCCTGTTTACTGTGTCTTTTGTATACAGGAAGTTCTCCATCCCAGCTAACCTGACTCTCTTCTGCTTTCTCTTTCCTCAAAAAAGATTGACAAGGAAGCCCAATACTGATCCTGCAAAAACATGAAGCCCGTGTCTAAAATCTCTCTAGCCTTGTTCTTTGTTTCCTAAATGTATGTTCTTTTCTTTTTTCTGACCTCCAAGGCACCATTTTCTGTTCATGCTGTTCTTTGCTGTTTCTTCCATTATTTTTCAAGCACAGAGCCCAGACAGGACATGGTGTCTGAAGGGACACCAGCCGCACATATTATCCATGTCTGTTTTGAAGAGTGTTGTGGTTATGTAAGCCCAAGAGGTCCTTCAGCCAGGTGCTGACACGCTTTATCACAAAGCCTGTGAACAAGGCATGAGGCCTGAGGGAGGCCACAGAGACAGCATTCTGTCTTCCAGAAGAAATAGTGTATGCCAGCTCTTCAGAAATCCCCACTTCCTGTCCCTTACAGGGCTTGTGATCACTGGCTCTGCCTCGACAATTGCCTTGGCTGTTCTGGGGAACACTGTAGCTTCTTCATGTGCTCATGTAAAAGGAAATGCCCACAGAGGCCTAAGGGATACACAAAGCAACCGGTGGTTTGTGGTGTTAAGGAAAACAACATTGGTGAATCAGAGGATGGAAAATAGGAAATCAATGGCACGTGAAGACTGGGCAAAGCAATTAAGACCAGGGGACTGGATCTTGCCCATGGCTGGTTGCTTAGGAGGAATTATGGCCAGGATGGTTTCTTCTCCTGGAAGTTCCTGAGCCTTCTGCCATTTCTAAACCATGAGGCTAATGCATGGAAGACATTAAGGTTATAGGAATAGGACTGGTTAGATGATTGCACGTGCGCGCGCGCGCGCACACACACACACACACACACACACACACACACGCCCCCAAAATTATTGTGTAAATTTTGCTTCTTTGTGTTCATGCCTCTTGCACTGTGACTTTTTTCTTTCTCCCAACTTGAAGAGGAATCTGTTTCCCAAGACCTTAAATCTGAACAGATACTTTAAAACTCATTTTAGCCACTGAAATGTAACAAAACCTGTCGTGAATCTGTTCCAGGTCTTGAAGTTAAGAGCTTGTGTGCTCTGCTCTCTCTCTGGAAGAAGGTGTTGCTATGTGGAAGGCCCACCTGATGGATGATGGGAGATATTTGGCCCCATGTTCTGTTGCTACAGAATTGCCATAGCCTTTAATCCCAGCACTCTCAGGAGGCAGAGGCAGGTGAATCTCTGAGTTCGAGGTCAGCCCAGGCGACAGAGTGAGTTCCAGGAAAGGCACCAAAACTACACAGAGAAACCCTGTCTAGAAAAACCAAACCAAAAAAAGAAAAAAAGAATTGCCATAGCCAATCACTAGGTGTGGGAGTGAGGTATCCTGAAACAGTTAACCTATAACCTACCCACTGGATGACTACAGTCCCACAAGGGAACCCAGCCAAGACTGGCCAACCTTGACCCACATCTGCATAACCTCCTAGCAGCCTTGTGAGTAATTACAGTTTTTTAAGTTACTGGGTTTGGAATAGTTTGCTGTGTGGCAGTAATTAAATGAGACACAGGGGAAAAAAGAAGGTAGTGGAAAGAGATATTGCATGCTACCTCAAGGATGTTAGGATTCGTCTATGCTTCTCTGTAATCTGGGCTTATCTCTTTGTTCTCTTCCTAGATATATACATATCAAGTTATATCCTTACAGAGACCCTTTTGAGTGTGAATTATTGTTCTAGCTTTGTGGCTACCTTTTTAGGGGACATGGCCTCATTTCTCCTCTCCTCTGGCCTGGTTAATTCCTAGTATGTCACTCTGCTTAGCTGTCACTTTACCTACCATGACCCATCTCTGTTCTTTAGTTATCTTTCTGTTTGTCTTTCCATTGTCTACATTATTTTTACATCTGTGTGGTCCTCATTAGGAGCACAGATATTCTCAAAGCCACTGGGTGATTCTGATGAGAATTCAGGGCTGAAATGAAGCCCAGTCACTGTGGGTGGAGTGTGGGTGCCCATAAAGGCTCTCTAGTGAGACCTTACTCAGAGTCTGAGAATCTGAGCTTGCTTTACCTAGCAGGGCTGCATAAGGAGATGATTTGGCCACGGGTGTGGTTACCAGGTGTTTGGAAGGGGCTACATTTGGCTGTGCTTTGATCTTGCAAGGGGGAGGTCTTTTGCCTCTCCCTTTGGCATATTATAAAAAGCCCTTATGAATAAAGCTCTGGGCGACTGGGTATTGACCCAGGGCCCTCCCAAATCTACCCTGTGTCTCTTTCTAGGACTGAGACTGTAGCTCAGTGGAAGAGCACTCACCAGACATGTATGAGTCCCTAAGATCAGTCCTTAGTCCTGCCTTAATAAAGGAAGGAGTAAGAAGAAGTATCCTTTTTATGATTTGATGAGAAAAATATTATCTTAAAAAACATCTCTAAAAGTCCAGTATGATGTTAAGTATAGAATTTTTAGATGTCTCTTATTAGATTGGAA
Organism: Onychomys torridus; assembly: GCF_903995425.1. Taxonomy (NCBI): domain Eukaryota; kingdom Metazoa; phylum Chordata; class Mammalia; order Rodentia; family Cricetidae; genus Onychomys; species Onychomys torridus. The sequence continues at coordinate 40,637,566 of NC_050449.1, read as the reverse complement.
AAATCTTTAATCTTTATTTAATAAAAGTCATTTCAAATTTTAATTCTTTGAAATTTTCATACATGTTTACAATGTATCTTGATCATATCCACTCTTCATTCCTCCCTTCCAATTCTTCCAAGACTGTTCCCATCTTCTCTCCCTCCCAACTTCATGTCCTTCTTGTATATATGTATTTTTTTTTGGTATCTATTTCAATGTAGTGGCCCACAGAGGCTTCCTAGTGAGAATTTACTCAGGGTCAGAGAATATGGGCTTGCTTTACCCAGCAGGGCTGCATAAGGAGAAGATTTGGCCATGGGTATGGTTACCAGGTGTTTGGAAGTATCTACATTTGGCTGTACAGTGTGCTTAGATCTTGCAAGGGGGAGGTCTTTTACCTCTCCCCTTGGCATATTATAAAAAACCCTTTTGAATAAAGCTCCATGTGGCTGGGTATTGACCCAGGACCTTCCAAAATCTCTCCTGTGTCTTTGTTTTTCTTACCATCCCTTTCTATCTTTCTACCTAATATTTCCACATTCCCCTCTCCTTCCACCCAAGAACTCTTCAATAGGTGGGAACAGTCAGAGCAGGACTCCCGCAGACTCCTACAGTAGAGGTGTGTGTTTGTGTGTGTGAGTGTGCATGAATGTGTGTGTATGTGCATAGAAGTGTGTGTGTGTGGTGAGTGTGCATGAATGTGTGTGTATGTGCATAGAAGTGTGTGTGTGTGTGTGAGTGTGCATGCATGTGTGTGTATGTGCATAGAAGTGTATGTGTGTTTGTGAGTGTACATGAATGTGTGTGTATGTGCATAGAAGTGTGTTTGTGTGTGTGTATGTGAGTGTGCATGAATGTGTGTGTATGTGCATAGAAGTGTGTGTGTGTGAGTGTACATGAATGTGTGTGTATGTGCATAGAAGTGTGTGTGTGTGAGTGTGCATGAATGTGTGTGTATGTGCATAGGTGTGTGTGTGTGTGTGTGTGTGTGTGTGTGTGTGTGTGTGTGTTTGTGTTTGTGTGTGTGTGTTTTGTGTGTTGCAGGACTCCTAACTGGTCTTATAATAAAAACCTGGAGCCAGATACTGGGGTAAACGCTGAAAGAGAGGAAACAGCCACAGCCACTGCTCATCTCGCCAGTTCCTCAGCCAGAAGAGGAAGATCCTGACTCCATGAATCCTTAGACTGAATGCCCCCGACTCCTAATCTCAGCACTCAGGAGGCAGAGGCAGGTGGATCTCTGTGACTGTGAGTTCGAAGCCACCCTGATCTATAGAATGAGTTCCAGGACAGCCAGGACTGTTTCACAGAAAAACCTTGTCTTGAAAACAAGAAAAAGAAAAAAAAAAAAAAAAAGAACAAATATTCAAATATTCTTAATGATCAAGCTGTCTCTCCAGGCCCTCTTTTAAAAACAAAGTGAGAAGTGGCTGTGGCTTGTTTCCTCTGATTTTCCAGCATTTACTCCAATATCTGGCTCTGGGCTTTTACTATAAGACCAATTAGGATTCCTGCAGTGTGTGTGTGTGTGTGTGTGTGTAAATGTGTTTGTGAGCATGTGTGTTTGTGCATGTGAGTGTGTGTAAATGTGTGTGTGTGTGAGTGTATATGTGTGTGTGTGTGTGTGTGTGTGTGTGTGTGTGTGTGTGTGTGTGTGTGTTGGGGGACTGTTCCTACATGGATACTACTCCTTTCTACCTCCCTCTTTCCCTCAGCTATCTTCAGCTATCTTCAGGCTGCTGTTCTTGTGAACAACTTCCCACCCCACTCCCACCCCACCCCATCCCTGCAACTGCAGGATCATCTCTGTGACACATTCTGCTGTCACTCTGGCCTCAACAGAGAAGTGGTATGAAAGCATGATGTTTCTCTTTGTTGCTCTGTCCAATGGCTTACACAAAACCACTGACAAAGGCTGTTTCCTGTGATGTTTTGCAAGGCAGAGGAACATATGACAGAGAACTTACATTGAGCAGCAGCTTGTACTTAGAAGTCCTTTGCAAGTCCCCACCATCACCTTCTCTGAGTTTTGCCTCTTCATAGTGGCAATAGATTCTCTCTCTTTTCCCTGATAATTTATTTTTCTCTCTTGGTTACCTTTTCCACTTTTCTTGACTCTTCCTACTGCGGCCACTTAGTTGGACTAAAAGCTCATCTCTATAATTCAGAGCATCTCCTTGGTTTACAGCCACTCCTGGCAGGGTAGGCCCAGCCCTGATGCATCCGTTCAGCATACATAGGCTGATGAGGAGAATACAGCTCTCTGGTTCCAGGAGTTCTGCTGTTACCTTCAGCATGAGTGATTTCTTCTCTGTCCATATATCATTTGTGCTTATTTACTGATTTATCTGTCCCTTCCATGGAATAATGTAAGAGCTGTTTCTTCCTTGGAAACATGAATGTGTTCTTATGACTGAGCAGAGGAATAGAACAGGCATGTGATGCATATTTCCTAGCCAAAATCAATACACAAAGGGGCCGTATGGGCCCAGAATAAAGCTGGAGGAAGGAATGCATCTGGACCTAACAGGAAAGACAAACTTTGATGAAGTAGTCCTTAGTGAATAGTAAGGGTAAAATCTCTCTCTCTCTCTCTCTCTCTCTCTCTCTCTTGAGAGAGAGAGATAGAGGAGGCATCATTCAACTGTCATACCTATGAGGAGAAAGCTCAGTTTGAAATTAGATAGACAAAGGTCATAGCTGACTAGCCTATAAGGAGGTAGGGGATAAAGGAAAGCATGAAGATATGACATTATGACAGGGATAGAGATCCGAGGCCTCAGAAGTCCTTCTACCTTATAGTGCATGGTTGAGTCAGGGTTAATAAACTGGGGCCAGAGACAGTTATTTCATACTTCAAACTCACTCAGCTACTTGGAGACTATCCCCCTCACGCGGGTGTGTATGTTTGCACGCAGGCAGGTACACACAATAAAGCCGATGCACGTGGACTGCATGCACCTGACTTTAGGGTAAGTGGGAAAGTGCTGGCAGCTTCAGAATGCAGAAGTCCTACATTGAAGTGCTTCGGAGGACTGGGTTTTATAGTGAAACTGTCTGGACTTTGAGTTTCACCTCTTAGTATCTCTGAGAGTTTAAGACGAAGAAATTGCAGGGTCCATACAAACAGGATAGAATACCTAATTTATAAAGTTACTAGGCGCTTACATAAAATAAACTCTTCTGAGGTAGGTACTTAGGACTTAGTCACTGACATTCAGTAGAATACATCAATTAACTGTGGTAATAGTTAACAATTACTTTCAAGCCACCAGTGATGTGTCCTGTACCTTTCTAAACTAGGTGGACATGAGGAATTGAGCTGTGCTTTAAGGTGCTTGTGGGTAAAGACACCTTGAAGTGTTGCCCTGTATATACTGTCTGAGGTCAGGAAGTGGCAATCAGGGTTTATTCTAAGTGCTCCACAAGGGTTCTAAAATTGAGCTCTTTCTGCTGGACCAACTCCTGACTCCAAACAGGGATAAGAAAACCACAGTGGCTTCTGGGAGAGTGAGTCAGCTATGGGGCGCACACACGGCCACATCCCAGGTTTTCCTACAAGATTTCCCCCCTGTCCAAAACTTGATGAGGTCTGACCTTGCAAGATGGGATGAGCTCCCAGCCCAGAGCGGTGTGACTGCAGCTGAGGACGGGCCCATTCATAACCCAGGCACCGACAAACCCGTTAGCGACATTGCTGCGGGCGGGCTATTACTTACAATGTAGTTAGTGTCGCTTAACCAGAATGGATGGTATGCAGTATTTGAGAGAAGAGCCCTAAGTCTGATGGAGAGGAAAATAAGTTACAGCAATGGTAGGCTGGTCTAGGGAAGCAGGAGACAGGGCACGGCTTACAACTGAAGACAGGTCATCCCTACTCAATACAATCGTTCTTTCCTTTTGGTAAAATGTTGAAGATTAAAATGCCTAGGGAAGAATCTGATGGGAGATTAAATCATTGTTCACAGAAAACTAGAAAGGGATGCAATGAAAATAAAGATTCTATGGGAGAAAGAGCATCAGGGTTAGGGACAGTGAGAAGTATGACCATGGGGCGGGTGGTGAAAACCGGAGTGGGAACTTTTTCTGAAGCTAGCTGCCCACACAGTTGGTCTAGTTTTGTTACCTTAAGAGTCTACTCTGCAGTCTTCAAAGTTCAGGAAACTTTCCCTCAAAACCATCAAAGACAGCCCTGGCTGTCTCCACTGACTCTTTCAAACTGCCAACTTCTATGTCTCATTGTGATTTCTTTCCCTTTATAGCACCTCTTACTCATGAAGACTACCAGAAAGACATGGGTAGATGCATTATCCACCCCCTTCACAGCCTACCCTTGTTCCCTTAATTGATTCCTTGGGTTCCATCAGCATTGTTGAATGATAAGAAAATAGATATGAAAGTCGCTCCTTAGAAACACTTAGTTTTGAGAGGACACCCCAGTAGGCCCCAGACCACCAAACCTTAGCTTGAGTCCTAGTTCCCTGGTAAAGTCTTTTCTGAACTTCCAGGCCCATGTTGCTTTTCTTCTGCTTGGTAGTGGAATAAAGCCATTGAGCTGAAGGCTATATTGGCTTAGAGGAGACAAATGGGATTGCAAGACCTACAACTTTGGGGCCACTTGACCTTACCCTGCAAGTGTCTAATTCTTTGCTTTAAAATTGATTGACCAAGTACCAATTTCACAGAGTGGATGTGATTATTGGTACTTATTTCTGTACACATTCAGTAAAAAGTATGTCCCCCATTCTCTCTCTGCTCCTTTTCCAGAATTAGGAATGAGCAGAGAACTCTGTGATGGGACTCAGGAGATCGACCATCTCATTCTAATACCACCACTAAATGGCAAGCTGACTTTAGATGAGACATTTAAACTTAACCTCTCAATTCTTTAACCTATAAAAGGTGGGACGAACATTTCATAGAATTCTTGGATTAAAAGGGAAAATAGATGGTATTTTTTTCAGTCGCTGAGAAGTAAGATACTAAAACCAAGGAAAACTGTGAGATGTCATCTAGGGTCAGCCTTCTACCAGGACCTCTTTGAGACTGCTTGGAACTTGCATGGTTGGAAGACAGTGTTCTAAAGAGAGTGCTATTTTGCTGGCAGACACAAAAGGGGAATTTAAAGTTTATAATGGAAAATGACTTAACAAAGATCATGGAGTTAAAATTATTTTGCTCATCACTGTGTGTTTTCCTAGGATGCAGTAGTGAACCAGACGAAGGTGATGCTAAGCATCAGGTACATGGGCTTGAGATTTAGAAAGATGTTCCAGCCATTAAAGCAAATTGGACTTTCTGAGACTTCCCAGCCACTGAGGAATTCAACTATTTAGATTAATACCTACCACTATCCCCAAACACACACACACACACACACACACACACACACACACACACACACACACGAGAGAGAGAGAGAGAGAGAGAGAGAGAGAGAGAGAGAGAGAGAGAGAGAGAGCCTTCACAATTCCTGCTTTCTTTGGCCACTTTGGCCTGAGTTAGTTAGGGTAAACAACATATTCTCTTTTACTTTCCTTACCCATGGAGATCGACTAGGCAAACAATGATTTCATGGTCATTCTTTCCAAAGTAAGGATATAATGGGGTATCACTAGGTATTGAAACAAGTAAACACTGCCCCTCTCAATCTGACTTAACACAAAAGAAGCTTGTCATCTCAGTTCATTGCTAGATAGCCCTCTATATAGAACACAGGGCCCAACATCTTTTGGTGTTGCCTCTCTGTATTCTCACCTAGGGATGTGGAAGCCTTAACTTTTTTCAGTTAGATGGGAAGAAAGAACATTACTAAGTTCCATGAACTGGAAGTACTGCATACCACTTTCTCTCATGTTCCATTATTAATGTTAGTCATATGACCCTTCATCACTCCAATAGAGGCTAGGAAATCTCAGCCCACTAGAGGACAGCCGTTTGCACCATCAGCTCTGCATCACAGATTCTGGCTAGCTCTGCCATTGAAAGAGTCAATTTCATGTAGGAGGAGTAACATGCATTGAAAGGTGACCCAGGAGGTCTTTGCAAGGACAGCACCAGCCTATAGGGTGTCTTCCCAGCTATGTCCACAAAGAGTTTATCTTTCTCCCCACATTGTGGATACGGCAGAACCTGAGAAGAGAGTATTTGAACCAGCAGAGTTTGAGGACCAGCAATGAGCCAACAAATGTTTTCATTCTGGCTTATAAGATAGACATGCAGAATAGAAACACATGACCAGGGAGAATTAGAGGACAAGGAATGCTTGGAAGATGAGTGGAGAAGCAAATGAAGAAAAAGTATTCACAGTATCCCATGCTCCTGTGTGGTGGGAGAGACCAACCAACATAGAAGAAGCTATACTCTACCTCCCCTTTCCTCTTCCCACATCTCTTCCTTCTCTATGCCCTTGGACAGATCATCTGAACCTGTCACAAAACAATTATTTAAATTTCTATAGAACCCACTGTCTTTGAGTTATGGGCCTAGGCCATGTTCAGAATCTATCAGGAGCACAGGCTAAGTACTAGTTAACATCTTCAGCCTGAAATAACTAAATCTGAGGACTAGCCACAAGCAGCTCATGACCTAGCTTAAACAGCATAAAGCCTGTTCTCTCCGTGTTTGCCACCTGAAAGCGATAACTAGCCATGTGGGTTTTTCGTCTACATGTTCTGACCTCTCTGTTATCAAGGCTCATTGTTATTTCAGATGTGAGACTGGAAATGAGCACAATTATCCTGATGTGTATGGACAGTTGGGTGCACAATAGGTTGGGATTATTAACTCTCTTATTCAGGACACTACATTTCTATTAATGTTACATTAGCTTTGTTGAAAGTCATGTACCATGCTATTACATAATGAGCTTACAGTCAACTAATCCCTTATGGTTTTGTTTTACATGAATTTCTGGAAAACGAAGAGTTCTCCCCACTCAGTATTTACACAATTAATTTTAGATCTAAGAGGTGGGATCTTCAGTGGACCCCAGGTAAATTTAATCTTGTGTATTCTGTCCCATCCTCCTGGTCTGCCTTTTGAATCTAGAATTTCATCACCCAGAGTTATTAGCTGTCCACCCAGCTGGGTGCCATCTGCAACTTTGATAAGCAAGCTTTCTGTGTGATTTAGGCAGGCATTTGTGATGGTCAAGTTTCAAATGTTTTGCATAGACTATTGTTAAAATGAGATTGTATCCCTTTGCATATATTAGCCAATGAAAAGAAAATTAGTAGACCAGTCAATTTATGGATGAATTACTGCCTCCCCACAAGGTGACATGAAAAAAACAAAATTCACCTTGCCTCTGTTTCACTTTGCTGTCTTTCCTGAGAGGTCCAGGGGAATGGAAGACAATGTTTTTTAGTACTGATTAAAATGTTTCCTCTTGTTTGAAGGCTAACAGATGTCTAATACGCATAGTAACCCTCACCCATCCAGTGCAAACCTTCTGTTTACCCTTAGAGTCCATTCTTCCCATACTCTGTTTCACCTCAGAATGCGCAATTGCGTTCTTCCAGCGCCATAGTTCCTAAGACCTTGGTGTTGTTGTTGACTCTTATTTTCCTTCCTCACTCCAAATTCCAGTTATCCACAAATTGTTTTGCTTCAAGCTTCAGAAAATACCCAGGACATAATCCTGGTTATAGTGCACCATTCCAATTGCCACCACCCAGAGCAGAGCTGCCACCATTGCTGGCCTGGTCTGTTGCTGTAGCCTGATTCCCACCATTGCCCAACTGTGGTCAGCCCTCCTCTGAGCAGCAGAAGCCATCTTTTAGGAAACTAAGTCAGATTGCATCTTCCTTCTGCTCAAAACATCCCAATAATTCTAAGTTTGCTTAGATTAATGACACATGATAGTCAAAACCATCTTGGGAGACAAGACCCCTCCATCCCCCAACATCTCTGGATGTTCTTCCTTGCTCACTGACATCAGTTCTCGTTGCTCATGGAACATTCTAGAAAGATCTTTTTCTGGTGTTTTGTCCTGCTGAATGGCTCCCATACTGCTTCATATATGCCCCTTTGCATGTCCCCTGGCCAATCTGAGGTGCTTTCTTGACCATTTTTGTATAGAATATGACACCCCTTTCTATGTTCCATTCTTTTCCTCTTCTTATTTTATTTTTTTCTCCCAAGCATTTAGTGTTGCCTAGTGAAACACAGTGAGTTCTGTTTTATGACACGTGTCTTCCCTCTAGCTACAAATAAGGGTTTCCTTTGCTCAGTACCATACTTCTGCACTGAGAATGTGCCATGCACATAGAAAGCTCCATGTAAACACCTGTGAAGCTTACTAGGTTAGCCTTCAAACTTCGAACTATCTCCCTGGTCTGAATTTCCCCAGCTATACTACAACATAATATTTGTTCAGTGGAATTCAAACACATTTCTCTCAACACCAGGGAACACTTCCCTCAAGTGAACATATACTTATTTGGAATCAAATAGATACATTCAACCAGAAAATCTCCCTCCTCTTTTGATTATATTAATGAATCATATTAAAGTGAAGTCTTCTGGCTAAAAAAAGAGCAGAAACATGATTTGAAGATCTTCAGTCCCTATGCCTACTTCAAAGTCCTCCTCATGGAGGAAGTTAAACACACACACACACACACACACACACACACACACACACACACACTACCAAAGTGTTTGTAAGTTGATCATTGTGATGTATGCAAGTTACCAGAATTCATTGCGAAGAATAACTGTGTATATATCATCATTTATGAGAGTTTTTTTTTCCAAAGGGGAAGCAATTATCTTTTAAACCTTATTTGTGTTCCATTCTCACTTCCTCCCCCTTCTCTCCCTCCCAACACTGATGTGGGGGATGGGTTAGAAGCTCACTGAAGGTCTTATTTCAAGATAAAGATAATGATGAGATAGGAGCATCTGGGGCTACCATCACAGGCACACCTGCCCCATATGGGGAAAGGGGGGCATTGATTTCAGTGGAAGATGCACCCGAGATTTCTCAAGTGACTCAACCCATTGTTGCAATGGAAAGACATCCAGCCTCCCAAATGAAATGCAGGCTCAATTAGAAATTTCGCTGAAATTCAAAATTACAACCGTTTCTCTCCCTAAACGACAGGATTACATGGCATCACTGAGAAACTGACAGGTAATTTGAGAAACTAAGGTTCCTTGGACTCTGTAGTTAATGGAGAATTTAGCACCAATTCCCGTGTAATTTGCACTTCTGAGAAGCAGAATTATTATAAAGTCAGACATCTCCAGCACTTTCAACTCTTGGATCTGCCAGGCTTTAAGATGACCAGGAATGTAGAAGGACTGGGGTCAGAGGTCACCATTTCCATATCTGAGGCTGCCTGGCCTCCCCAAACTGGCATCTGAACTGAAGAGTTGGAAATTGGAGGTGACATTCAGAAGTCTCTGAAAATTATAACCCTGACTTCCTCCTGGAGAAGCTTATCTGAATCCAGGCTTCCCCTTTGATGAGGTTACTGAAAAGGCACTCTGCTCCGCGCTCTTGAAAGATAACAGACAGCACCAGTGAGGCCCAAGTGTATCCCTTGGGGGAAAACAGTAGCAGATGTAACAAGCAGGGACACTAATTAAAGGGAATGGGCAACTTGCTGGGGACGAGGGAGTCTGCCCCGATGCCTCTTCTCTCTGGGCTTCTTACAGGAGTGATGCCCTGAGCCACAAGGATCTTTAATAGATGTTCCTGAACACCGCTGCCTCAGGAAGCAACATCTGTGCTAGAAGGGATCCCTCCTGGAGATCACGGCTCCCCTGCTCCTCAACTGGCTGCTGCGTTTGTCTTCTTGCCCAACAGGGATGAGACACGGACACCAAAGCTGCTTCCTGCTCGGCATCAGACAGGGCACAGCGATCCAAGTTAGTTGCTCCCTAGTCTCACTGTCTTTACCTGTCATAGAAGAAGATAAATAAAAAGCTAACACAGCTGTAAAGGCCAAATGGCTAATATTTTGAGTTATTGGTCAAATTATAACTTTTTCTTTATAAGTACATGGAATTTCCTCAAGACTTTTAAAAATGATGCTAGGGCTATTTAAAAATAAATATAAGGGGGCTGGGGAGATGGCTCAGTGAATAAAGATGCTGGCTACCAAGTCTGATGACCTGAGTTGGATCCCTAGGATCTACACGGTGGAAGGAGAGAATGGCTTCCCACAGTTGTCCTCTGATCTCTGCATCTCTCTCAGATGTGTGTCACACAGACACAGACACACACAGACAGACAGACAGACACACACTCAGCTGGAGAGATATCTCAGTTATTAAAGTGCTTGATGTATAAGCAGGGGATCTCAACTAGATCCCCATCACTAGTTTGCAAAGCTGGGCATGAAGAAATGTGTGGAGAGGTGAGGGGCAGGCGCTTGGAGCTCCTTGGCCATCCAGCCTAACTGCATTGCTGAGCCCAGGTTCCTGTGACAGGCCCTTTGTCAAAAATCAAGGTGGCCGACTCCTGAGGACTGACACTTGAGGTTGTCAACTATTCTCCATGTTTATCAGCATATAATTGCATCCTTACACACACACACACACACACACACACACACACACACAATTTATCTATAAAATCTATGTTCTTGAAATTTATTCACTGTTCAGTAGGTCTGTAATGAATACTGTGTACAGAGTCTATTGCCTGCAATAAATAAAAGGATGAGTCTAAACTGTGGCTCTTATCCTACAGGCTTACACTGTAGTGATTGGCAAGGGTGGTATATTACTAACAGGTGAAATAGAACACCATTTAAATCCGTGCAATAAGAGATTATTGTATAGCCCTGTGTCAATCCCGTGATTAGGTGTTCTCCTCTAGTTTCATGAATGCTTCAAAGATGTAACTGCAGGATTTCAAATACGCCAGAGAAGGCACCATAGTCCATTCTGTTCCTTATAAAATAGATCCCCACAACGCATAACTGATTATTCTATGATAATAAACCAACAGTGGCTTTGTAAAAGCAGTGAGAAAATCTTCATTATCCACATGTAGAGTCTCTACATATGAAAAGACAGTTTTAGGAGACTGACAACCAAGGATCTCGGGCCGGTGGAAATGACATCCTCCAAAGCAACATCAAGCCCGAATTAAACCCCTGGATGTCAGGAAGCCTCTGCAGTAGATGAACCATCAGGAATGTGATCCTGGTTGATATCCTCAGCTGATAAGGACAGGCACAACATGCGACTGCAGGGACAGGGGCTTCTGCCTCCCAGGACCATTCTGAAGCAAAGACTTCTTGGAACTGGAGCCCACGCCGAGCAGTAAACAGTCACTGGCTTTGCAAACAGTGCGTTCACTCCCAGACCGAAGAGTAATCTTCTTATGTGCACAGTGTGGAAAGGACATCTGGTCCCAGGACAGTCTTTTCAGCCACAGCCACACACACAGGAAACAGTTATTGTGTGACTATCATTCTCTAAAATAAATGACAGATAAGTACAAATCTGGGGAGCTCACACATAGAAGCACTGTCTTCATAAAGGTCCTTGTGGAATATAAAACTTTAATAAGCTAGGTTTTAGGTACATAGGAGAAATCTGCAAATGATGTTTTAAAACAGATGTGTCGAAGAAGTTTGTGGCAACTGTCCTATTCATTCACATTGCATGTGTTCTTACCTGTGTGTTTGTACCTGTAGAGGCCTAAGGTTGACGTCACCTGTCTTGCTCTATTATCCATTACCTTAATTTTTGAGACGGGGTCTTTTCATTGGTCTGGTTAGGCTGGCTGCCCAGACAACTCACCAACAGCACTGAAGTTATAGGGATGTGCCACCACCTCTGACCCTTACAGGAGTGCTGGGGATCCAAACCCAGGTCCTCATACTTGTACACAGCACTTTACCCATTAAACTATCTCCCCAGCCCCTATTTCAATGTCTTTCTGAGTAGAATTAATCTTGTATGCCCTAAAATCACTGTTGGAATATCTGGATCTATTTGGTACCCGCAGGTTAATTCTCCTGAGTCGTGTGTTAAAATCACAAGACTGGTAACACAGCACCTAATCACATCACTGGGAAATGGCTGTTGATTGCGTGGCCCTTTGTTTCCCATTCGGCAGAAGCTTAGCTGTAGATACAGAATTTTGTCTGTTGTATCAGTTGATACGTACTCACTCAGTGCCTAGAACAGTGCTTGGTGTATAGTAGGCACCTGGTAAATATTTATCCAGGAGATGATTGAAAGGGTAAATTTGTTGTCTGAGCGAATTGCTTTCAAGTTGCTGTTAGCAAGTAAGGTGGCTTCTGTACTAGTTGAACTGGAATGCATATTATCTATGCAAGGAAAGTTCATTCCTGTATTCATTTATTCTCCATTTACTTGGTTATGTATTCATTCATTCAAAATCAGCTATTTAGCGTTGACTGTGTGCAAGTCACTGTGATGGGAGACATAAAGTTGCATTATGGGAGACACAAAGACGGACAAGACACAGTTTCCACCATCAGAGGAGTCGCACATGTGTTTATGTTGTGGAGAAGGCGTGACCAAATAGAGCAATTGGATAAGGGCTGAGCTAGATAGGCAGCCCTGCAGGTGCCTCAATTCTGAGATTCCATGATACAGAGATCTAAGGGTTGATTTAAGATAGTTTCTAGGCAACATAAAATCTAGTGTTAGTGAGGCTTAAATGTTACATTTCTTTTCATGGTGAGTACTTTATGAAGAATATGCAACTTAAATGACTTGATATTTGGAAAAGTCATTGGCCCTGGCTTCTGAGAAGTCTCCACTGTACAGGATCAATTGCTGTACAAGCCATACCCTCCATAGACTAGGTAGATGAGCAGTTTAAGCTGAAGCTCAGACTGGCCTTCATCTTAGCTGGTAACCATCCAGAAGACCAGGCCACCCTGTGTGCCTTCTCTCTGCTCTACTGAATCACAAGGATCTGCCATTCCAAGCATAGCATCATTCACATTCAGTATGATCTAGAGGAAGATAATAGAAGTCAAAAGTAGACATAAATGAGCTTTAGGCAGAATATTCTCTTCCTTTAGATGAACCCTAGTTTCTAAAATATTTGTTCTTATCTAGGATCTTACCAGAAGTGACACTGAGTCTCCAAGTAGGGAGTCTCATTTGTTTAGGCCAACACACTTGACCAGTGGTAGCACTCTAGGTATATTTTCAACTACATGAAGCATCCCATGAGATGGTGATTGTGGGTAATCCTTCCTCTGTGCACCAAGAAGCTCCATATACATGAAAGTATGAAGCAACACCATCCTCCCAGGATTCTATGGAATGCTAGCACCTTGCATCTCACTGGATCACTGGAGTGGCATGACCCACTGGGCCCCACAGGCCATCCAGCAGACAGCACAGGGAGTGATGCTCCATCTTCATGCTTGTTGGGTCCATGAATGTATTAAGTTGTCACAAGGAGATAGCACTGGGGAGACTGGACAACAGCCCAAACCAAAGTCACCAAGTCAAGGCACAGGCTTGGTTTGCAGATAGACTTTGTGTGTCAGGTCTCCAGGCAGGGAGGAGGCACAACCTTTCCATTCTGAGTCAGGCCGAGTCCAGTTGCTGTAGTGTCAAAGTGTCTATTGATGATGCCATTGATCCCTTGAAACTACCATCAGGAAGGATCACTTCGAAGGGCTTTAGAGGCTTTTGCCTGCAGGCTTTTGAAATGGACTCAAAAGGCCTGAATTCAAGTTCCTCCTATTTCTGACTCCAAAAAATGGAGATCAAATAAGACACCCCATATATATCACCAGCTTTGGGGAAGGATCATTTAAAAGAGCATTTATGAGAATTCTTTGAAAAACTGTATATACTGCATTAACATGAGTATTTTCCTCAGAACAGAAGACTGTAGCGAAGCATCCATCACCAAACCATGACTCTTCAATGTCTCCTGTTCATATCCCAACCACTGGCAAAGACTGCTCAGGGATCCACTGCCAAGATCAGCATTTTCATGCTTACCACTTGTGGCTAATAATGCAAGTAGTGGACCTAGGGCCCCTCTATGCCAATGAGAGGGAGACAGAATTTTACTTCACAGTAGTATAATATCAATCAACATACACTGAGTGCTCATTCTGTACAAAGCCCTCTGCTAAGTACCTTGCTTGCATGAACTTATTTAGTATGTCAAACAAGGTAGCGGACAGTCATTCAATAAATATTTTTGAATACATACAATGTGCTACACTCTAAAATTGCTACAAAATTACAGAGATGGAAAGATATAATTTCTTTTAAAAAAAAACTCATGATTTTGTGGAGAGACAAAAATTTAAAAAATACAACATAATATATTATGTTTTAAAAGTTAGGGTGATGGAAGACTTGGGTTTCTTAGGCAGTGAGGCAAGATGGCCCAGCCCAGGAGCCAAGACTTGAAGGATATGATTTGTGACCAAAGTTAGACTTGCCATCTGTGAGACAGAATAGAAAGAGCACCCCTCAAATTATCACTGGGAAAATAAACATCGCTCTGTAGCATGTGGACTCAGTTAGCTGCTCCAGGGGCCAGATAATGACACAAATATGATTGTGCAAAGCAAGATATTATAACGTATTTCATAAGCTGCAGTGATATTTTCTCAGCTCATGAAAAACAAGATAATGCCCATAAAAATAAGATATTATGGTAAAATCGGTATTAATTACTAGGAGCCAAAGTGCATTGCTTGAGGCTGTAAAACTTTTAATATTCCAGAAGAAAGCAGTTCAAGGAACAGGCTAGCCATGATCGCTTAATCGCTTGGCAGCACCCCAGCCTATCTTGGTGAACAACAGAGCCAAGGCAGCAATCGGTCCCCAGCAAACAACCCCATGAAGCATGGCTAATTTGGCTGAGATGGCTGAGTGGGATGAGATGGGGGTGCTAGAAGCAGAAAGTGTCTTCTTTGCATTTTCCTTTCTCATGTCTGATGAGCTGGGATCAGCTGAGAGCTACTGGCTTCGCTTTTGGGGGGCTTTTGGCATACCATGGACCATTGGCTCCTGAAGGTCTAGCTTTTGCAGTTGCTGTTGCTATAGAGGAACATCATATTTCCTTGATGGAGGATGGAGATTTTACCTTCTGCCTTCTTCCCTATCTTCCTTCAGCAATAAACACATGATATGCAGGTGTTCTCTCTCTCTCTCTCTCTCTCTCTCTCTCTCTCTCTCTCTCTCTCTCTCTCTCTCTCATTCTCCATGCACTGAGCGCCTACCTGATAAAGGTCAGGATTCATCTAACTGCTTCAGTTTCCCTCTTTGAATGTTAGACCCATTTGGTGACAGCCTCTCTCATGTGCCATAAACGAAATTGAAACATATGTACAAGCAGTGATAAACAGACCCGAAACGGCATCTCTGCCGCCTGTTGCGTGGCAGCTGAAGTCAGACATCTTAATGTATGATATTATGAGAATTACCCACATTAAGATAAAATATCTGGATTTAAGTAACTATCTTTTGCTCTGAATTAACTTGAAGATTTGAACTCAGCAAACAAAGGCAGATGACTCAGGGCTCGGGCAATTTGCTCCCAGCCACTTCTTCTTTGGTGGTGACACCATGCAGGAAATACAATTGGTGTTTGGAGTTTGACTTACAGGGGCCAGCGTGGGTGAGGGGCAGGGACCTGGTTGTGTTTTCCAGATACCAAGGGAGTCTAGGAGGTTGCTCTATAACCAAAAGTTGTAAGCATTTAAAAGAACATTAGGAGTTTAGTGCTGTGAGTGTCTGCCTCATCCCCGAGGGGTAAGTACTAAGTGGAGAGTTCTGAGTATACAGCAAATCTTTTAAAAATATTACTTGAATGAAAGAAGTGTCATCTGTTTCCCTTATCCTTGGCAGTTAAAAATAATTGCGCGTGTGCATGCGTGTGTGTGTGTGTGTGTGTGTGTGTGTGTGTGTGTGTGTGTGTGTTGTGACTGTTAACCCAGGCACCTATACAAATGCGTGCGCGCGTGTGCGCGCGCGCACACACACACACACACACACACACACACACACACACACACACACACACACACACACACACACGTCTGGATTTTGGAGGGTGTTGGATATCCTCCTCTATCACTAAACCTGGAGCTAATTTGGAAACTGGAAAGCCCCAACAATCTTCTTGTCTCCACCTCGTCAGAGTGTTGGGATTATGGGATTGGGCATTCAGCTCCAGTTCTTTATGTGAATGCTGGAGATTCGAACTCAGATCCCCATGCCTGCACACCAATCTATCTCACCCACTGAGATTCTCTTCCCTGCCTCCACCATTTAGTACCAGTACAAACCTCTACTTCCCTCACCTGGTTGGAACCTGTACTGCAGTACCACCGGTATTAGGTGTGAACAGGCTCCTTCTCTTAAGGTCTCTGCAAGAACTGATGGCATCAGTTGTGTTCCTAGTCACTGGGAGTGCCCTTTCTGGCTGTCCCCTTTGAGGGCTAAGATGCGGATCTGACTTTATTCATTGGTGCCATGAGAGTCTCTGAGAATCTTCAGGTGTTTGGGGAAGCATGCCAGACATCCTGGGCTGATGCTGTGGCTTTGCTGCCCTGAACTGTAGAGTAGATCTGGGGAGCATATCCAAGATTGTAGATTTTTGCTTTGTAATGAGTAGTGTGAGGTTCCCAGTTGTCTTAGATTCACATGGAAAAACCAGGTAAGTGACTTCCATACTCCCAACCCCAGTGTTTCACCAGCCTCACCCACTCCACTGGGTTCAGATGGGTCAGAGGCAACAATATAAAACACCAACTTAAGGTTAAATTGTGGTGTGTTCAGAAGGATCCAAATTGTTGCTTTTCTCAGGATGGCCAAGGGCAGTGGGGTTTCAAGACAGAGATGGGCATTTTGGGCCCTTTTAAAAGGTGCTCATTGGCTTTACAAAGAATCTGGTATTCATGAGATGTTAGGGTCTAGGGTAGGAGTAGATCAGGGGAAAAGGAACAGAGCTCATTTCTGTCGCTAGGAGTTGGTGTGTGAGACATGGACATGCACATGCCACTACAGAATAAATTGTAAGAAGATGGCTGGGGCATGAGATCAAAGAAGGAGAGGAGAGACAGATGGTGGATAGAGGTTCCAGGAGTCACTGGAGAGGTGCCAGTCATCATTCAAGAGATGTGGGACACCTTAACATCAGGGCTGGGACAATTGTCTGCACTCCCAAGAACCAAGTGGGAGACCCAAGCAAAGATTTCACCATAATGGATAGATCAGAAAACAATTTGTTGACAAACCAAAGACATTAGTGTGAAAGGCCAAACTGTAAATGTTTTGGAAGTAAATAAAGGAAGCTATCTTTGTGACTAAGAGCTAGGGAAAATTTCTCAAACAAAACACACAAGGCATTAATAATACATTCAAAACCTGATAAACTTAACTACATTAAAATTAAGAAAGTGTGTTCACCACCTTGATGGCATAAAGATAGTGAAAGAGACAAGTCACAGATGGAAAGAAAGAAAGAGATCTGGAACACCCAGGTACAATAAACAACTAGTATCCCAAACACCCAGAAATGAGAAAAGTCATTAAGGAGAAGATGAGCAGTGCAGCAGTTGCACACACGGAGGAGGAGGAGGCGGGAAAAGACAGTCTAAGGTAAAGAGAATGGAATGGGTAAATGGTCAAGACATCATGGGAACGAGGCAGGTTGGGGACCACAGCAGGGAGAGGACCCATAACACAGGCTTGGAAGCGTGTGAGTCTTCAGAAGGAAGGCTGATGCAGAGACTAGCTAAAACACCAGCCTTTTGTTAACTCCCTCCAACACAGACCCAGTTGGCCTCTAGCAAGTCACTGGGAGAAGGTTAGAGCATGAAATGATTCATTCATAGATATCACACAAAGTCATACGCCTGTAAGTCCTTACTCCAGCATCCATGTTTGGGGCATGTTTGTGTTAGGTCTTCAACCCCCCAAGTGTCACAGAGACCAGGTATAAAACCTACCTGGGCAGGGCTAGATTGGATTGGACTTGGCACTTGCCTCTACATATCACACTCTCTTCATTCTGTGATTCCTGCTGGGGTCCCCGCCCCACAGGGTAACGTGTGATTGTCCCATGACAGCACAGTGGCTGACAAAGTGATCTCCCTTGGCTATAGCAGCCAACATCACTAGACACAAGCCTCTCTTCAAGAAAATTCTTCAAAGGGCCCCCTTGCCTTGAAATGCTACACACTTCTTCTCTCGGCTCTTAAACAGAATAATTCATTAGTCAGCAAAGAACAATCAATATCACACTCCGACAATTTACACACTGACTCTGTTTACCCAGTGGACCCTCTCTGATAATATTATTTATGATCCTAAATAACTCCTTCGGCATTCAATAGAGCCAGGGGTGCCCTGGGGACTAGGACACAATCAAATTATGAAGACATATGGTTTGCTTAGCCCTGAAAATGTGCAGACACATTTCACTGATGGAAGTCTCACATTGGACCCCTTTCCTGGGCCCTTCTACACCCTTCCTAATGGTTCCTGCTGGAGGAGACATCTCCCTTAATGTGCATCCAGGAAAGGTGGCTGCCAAGGGCTTTTTTTAAACCACGGCTGTTTCAGGACTCTCTAAAGTTCAGGGCACTTTGAAAGGGTTGTAGATTCCAGACTAATTAGCAATTAGGGTGTTGATGGGTTTAAACACAGGTGCCCGGGGTAGATGAGAAAGTTGTGTGTGTGTGTGTGTGTGTGTGTGTGTGTGTGTGTGTGTGTGTGTGTATGCATGTATGTGTAGGAGCATAGCAGGAGGAGTGAGATTAGGTTTGGAGCAGAGGATCTGTGAGGGCTGCGAGAAAAATAAACACACTGGGGTGCATAAGGATTCAGGGTTATCTCGAAAGTCATTTCAAGAGAGAAGGAGAGAGAAGGTGAGTCTATGGCACTTAAAAACATATCTGTTAATTATTTGATTTGTTCCAATGAGCATGTATTATTTATGCAATTAAGGTACACAGAAGAGGCAAGACACCCTCTTCCTCCTCTTCCTTTTTCTCTTCCCCGCCCTCCTTCCTCCTCCTTCTCCTTACCCTGCACCCAGACTAGAGAAGTCATAGGAGATGTTGGTATCACCAACTGACCATAGATTGGAGTGCCTCTCAGTACATACCCTGAGCCCATTTGGTAGAAGGGAGTGTAGAGGCAAAGGCCCAGGAGAGCAGACAGTGTAGCCTCAAAGGTGGAGGAATGTTGAAATCTTGACTTTCTGTTTCTGGGGACAAATGGACTTTCTCTCCTCAGCAGAGCAAACTCCCAGTGGAGAGGGCTGGCACAAAGAGGAGAGGAAAGCCTGGCCTGGGGCCTCCTAGCTGTCCGCATCATGATATGGTGATCCCAGACTGGTGGAGGAGCTTCTGGGGCTGGGAGAAAGAGCCCAGACACTTTGGGCTGTGACAGCTTTTCAAAAAGCCTTGGGTATGTGCCAGCCTCTGGCAGTCACACTTGAAAGCTGCCCTTTCCACATACTCTTCACAAGGCCCAGAACTCGATGAGAGAAACATCGCCATGCCTGCTGGCCGAACGAGGCAGTGAAGAGTTCCAGCAGGCACCCCCTGACCTGGCACGGGAACTCTCGACTCCCTGGGACTCAGCCATCTCTCCACGAGCCTGGTGTCACTCTTCCTCATGAAACCGAGGTATCTTATGGCCAGCAGTGGGTGGCTGTGCATAGGTCTGGCCTGTGATACAGGCTTCAAAGCTTAGAAACACATCATAGAGTCCAAGGTTACCCTTGTGTCCAGCCTAACTGTTCTCTGCTTCCATGGGCAGCTGGATCTTTGCCTCAGGACGTCTCACGGATGTTCTGACATGCCTATCTTTTTTCCTTCCTCCTTTCTTTCTTCCTTCTTTCCCTTCCTCCTTCTTCCCTCCTTCCCTCCCTTCCTCCTTCCCTCCCTCCCTCCCTTCCTCCTTCTTCCCTCCCTCCCTTCCTCCTTCTCTCCCCTTCCTTCGTTCCTTCCTTTCTTCCTTCCTTCCTTTGTTCCTTCATTCCTTCCTTCCCTCCTCTCTCCCTCCCTCCCTTCCTTCTTCCCTTTCTCCGCTCCTTCCTTCCCCTTTTCCTTTCTTCTTTCCTTTCTTCCTTCTTACCTTCATTCTCTAAACTCTCCCTTTCTTCCCCTCCCCTGTCCTCAACTCTCTCATCCTCCTCTTTCCTTTACTCCCTTCTTCTCTTTCTCTCCCTTTCTTCATCGTTTTCCTTCCTTTTAGTCCTTTTCCCTTAGAATAGTTAATGACAATCTCCCATATTCCAAACATGCAGACACCCACCTGTAAGAAGCTCATAGGCCATTGTCAAGAGAAGAAAAGGGGCTCACAGAGAACCTTAGTGCAATGTAGGTGGAGGAACCTGTGAGAGAGGCAAGTTCAAAGGCTGTGGGACTAGTTCTAAGTGTTGTCTGAGCAAGCTTATTGCGTGAGATGAAATTGTCAGGCAACTTTCTTAGGTTTCCCACTGTCTATTCATAAGCTCTCTCAAGAAGGAAGGTCCTGTGACTCCGGGTACACACTAGAACAGATCCATGCCTTAGATGAACAAAAAGTTCAGTGAAATAATACTGCGAGCAACATTTAGGCTTAACTCACACTTAGAATGCCTGGTCCCAGGTAGCAGCCAAAGCTCACAGTTTCATGTAAGTATAGCTTCTTCTCCTCTCTCAGGCCAGGTTCTCCACATCTGGATGGAAGCTAAAGAGCCAGTTTCCATTTCATAAAGTCCCACTCTCTGCCTGTGGCTCTACAAGCAGAGCCCAACTCAGAACATTGTACTCCTCTACTTGTGAGGTCCATACTGCAGACTACGGAGCCATGTTTTTGCAAAACATGTTCTCAGAAAGCAACTCAGGTACCACCTGCTCCATGCTCTCCGCTACTCCACATACCGGAGCACCTTGCTTCTCCTGCTATCACCATGGTGGGTTTGCCAGCCAGATTCCCCTTTCCACTATGAGGGTCAGACACTTGTCACTGAATGGTCCCATCAAAAGTCTCTAGAAGGTTTGAGCTGAAAGGCAATCATACCCACCCCTCCCCATAAACGAGAACACACAGCGCAGCCCTCTCCCAAGAAATTCTTTTTAAATCACCATCCCTTCAACCTCCAACCCACTTGTTCCTTCACACCCTTGAAGAGAGTGAGGACATTAGAGCCATGAAACCAGTTTCTGGATATTTCCTGGGCCATCTTTAGCAGCCAATACTCAGCCAACTCAGACCCTTGCCTCTGGTTTCAGAAGTTAAAGAAAAGGCAAGACCAATTCTGTCTAAGGAGATTAAGGGATATGAACATGTGGGAATGGACACTTTCCATTGAATGAAAAGGAAGGTGTCACAGAAGAGTGTCATGACTGACTTTATGCACTGGAGCAAATGGTCAAGGTTCAATGCTAGGAGTCCTGTGGGGCAGATAAAGAACCACTGGCTAACTACTGTGGTCCTTCACCTTGGGAACATTTTCCCTGGGACATTTTTATTGGGAATTTTAGATTGTATTGTTTTATTGATGTGTAAACAAGCTTTGAGAATCTTGGATGTGCTGTTAATTATTTGGGTTCCTCAAAATGTGAACATATGAGAGACTTGGAATTGAACCATCTGACTCTTGAAGTTCTGGGAAAGAACATGCATGTACCCCAGTGGAAGACAGCTCAGAACACGGCCACTCAAGGGTTCCCCCACTCTACTCAGATGCTTAAAATGCCTCTGCCTTGGATCTAGCTTGGTGAGAATACAGGGAAGACCTCTATTTCTTTGAACTTGAATTTAACTCGACAATTTGGACTTTGTCTGGACTTTAATTCACAAAAGACTAAATACTTTGATTTTGGTCTTTAATCTCTTTGGGATTTTTAATCTCTAAATTCTCCCCTAGAAATTTGATAATGGGAAAGGTTTATATCCAAATTGGGGGCATCTTATTTTGGCATTTATTATTGAAGAATCTTCATGCATTTTTTATTAGCTCTTTATGCATGTTATTATTGAAGTATCTTCACGCTGCTATTAAATCTCATTACAGAACCTCTGATGAGTTTATTGGGCCATGTGGCTGGACATAAATTTGGACTGGAAATAGAATAGGCTCTGAACTTTCAGCCTTGGGCATAGCATATCTTTGAAGTTGATTTCATTAATGTACTGCTGGGGTCCACTGCAGAACAAAATCAACCCTGTCTTATGATGGTCCCAGGAAGATGCAGGTAGGATCAAGGATGTTGGTGCTGGGGAGCAGCCTGATATTAGAGAGGCAGGAGAGCTGGGATTGGCAGCTCCTTCCTTACTTGGAGAAGATGATCATGCCCTGATTTATGGGCATTAAAAGATAAGCTTAATTAGTTAAAACATACACATGTACACACACACACACACACACACACACACACACACGCACACGCACACGCACACGCACACGCACACGCACACGCACACACACACACTATGGGGAATGCTCATTCCTCCTGTGATGACTAATTTTCATTATCAACTTAACTGGATCTAGAATCATCTAGGATAGATACCTCCAGGAATTTGTGTGAAGACACTTCCAGAGAGGACTAACTGAGTAGAAAAGGCCCACACTGAACATAGGTAGTACCATACCAGTAAGCTGGGGACCTGGAGTGAATGAAGTGAAGGAGAGGAGAAAGCCAGAGGAGCAGAGGAGTGCCAGCCTTCCCCTTGCTCTCTGCTTCCTGGTCCACAGAGATGGACATGAGTAGCCTCATGTTCCAGCCACCACACCTGCTACATCATGGAGTTTGTCCTAAAACAACATATCCTTTCAACCTTAAGTTGCATCTAAAACAGCAACTACTGCACCTGCCTCCTCTGGCCTCCTTGTGGGAGAGCTTCCTGAAGCCATACTCCAGGTGCCTCTCTGCTTTCCTCCCCTCCTACTTTCCATTTGGGTTACCCATTCTCTCCCCACTTCCTGCTCTCTCTCTCTCTCTCTCTCTCTCTCTCTCTCTCTCTCTCTCTCTCTCTCTCTCTCCCCCTCTTTTGGGATGTGCTGCCTTCAGTCCCTGCAGAAAGCCATGGGACAAGATGAACATAAACTCTACCATGGAAGCTCCAAGTTTTGCTGGAGATCAAATCAGTTCCAGGGTAGAAAAGCCATTTGTTTTGGTCAGATAAAAATGACGCCCTCCTGTTTAACCTTAAAGGCTATGTTTTTGTCTCTAGTTCTCTGGTTCTTGGTTCATCACAGAGATGTTGCTGGAGTTTGGGAGGGAGAAAGCAATGTTCCATGCTTGCCCCCTTAAGTCCTAGTAGCAACCCTTTTGGACCAGTGGCAAAGTGATTTCTCGGCTGTGAACTAACAGTTTTCTTTGGAATGAATTGTGCTCTTTCAATTTTCCACTTCAAAAGCACACACTTTAGCAGAAGTCACTTTACAGCAAATGAAGAGAGGAATTTCCCCTAGGGAGAGGGGTTTGATACTTAGAGGAGGCCAGAGGGGGCAGGCTTAGGAGCATCCATTCCCCCCAACTGGGAAGTCACCAGGGGGTCTTTTTGATATCTTCATCCTCACAGCCAATAAGGTTGTGGTTTGCAATATGCTAGTGATTAAGCAGTGCTCCAAGGGGCTGAACTGCCTCCTAGTAGCCACAAGTTCAAGAACATAAGCTGGGTTAGAAATGGCTGAGCATGCCTACCTCATGACAAGGGAGGGAGGGAGGACTGTGTGGGTTTTGTCGAGGGATTACTTCCTCACAATACCTTCTTTCTGTCCAAACACTAAAACAGCAGCAGAGCCATGAAGACAGCATGTCTGACACAGTGGCTGACTGAGACCACTCCTCACTGAACTTTCTCCAGGGTCCAGAGTGCTTCTGTCTTCTTCACCGACTCTGTGTACACTGCCTTCTCCCTCGTCAGCACCACTGTGCTTTACAGAACACTTCTAGGTTAGCAGGCAGTGGGTAGCCCTATCATCTCCTCACCACCAACCAGTGAAGTACATACCATTATGAAAACTCCCACTTTTAATGGGGAAACAGGCAAATGAAAACAGGGCTAACACAGGTTGAGTATTCTTTACTCCAGAATGCTTGGTATTGCGGGTGCTTCAGATTTTAAATACTTTTTTTGTTTGTTTTTAGTTTGGAACATTTGAATATACATATAATAAAATTCCTTTGGGATAGGACTTGAGTCTCAACCCAAAATTCTTTATGGTTCGTTTTCTCTCTATATACAAAGCCTGGAGACAAATCTTAGAAACTATGTATTATGCAGCTGCATTTTTTCTCAAATGTGTGTGTTTCTATTTGTGTGAGAGCACATGTGTGCACTTATGCACACATGTATGTAGAGACCTGAAGTAGACATGGAGAGTCTTTCCTGAGGCAGGATCTCTCAGGTGAGTCTGGAGCTGGCCAGTGTGGCTCTTCTGGCTAGCTAGCTTGTTCTGGGATCCCCTATCTCTGCCTCTCAGAAACTGGGGTTAGAGGTGGGCCACCATGCCCACCAAGCATTTAGATAAATCCTAGGGATATGATTTCAGTCCTCACATCTTTGCAGCAGGCACTTTAACCAGTGAGTGATCTCCCCAGTCCTGCACCTTTATTTTTCACTATGGCCTGTCACATGAGGTAAAGTGTGGGATGTTCTACTTGTTTTATGCCATGACTCAGAGTCTTTCATATTTTTATATTCGTGTTTAGAAATCAATTTTCAAAATTTCAGATTAGAGATGTTTAACTGGCAAATGGTGGAGGCAGAATTCTGATATGCACCACCGTGACTCCGGAGTCTGTGCTCCCAGTAAGTACACTTCTCACTGCAGATGCTCATCTGCTGTTTTCTTGGATGCTTCTAGTGATGAGGTGCTCACTAGCCCCTGAGTTTCCCACTGGGCTACTGGGCAGAGTACAATTCGCTCTCACCAGGTCTAGGATTTTCTGCTTGTAGCCACCCATGCGGCTTCTTGACCCCTATGATGACATATTTGATGGAGGCAGGACCCAGTTAATGCTTTGCCACTGAGCCCTGCAGGATCCTGGGAGGGTTGCCATGTAAAAGGCTGACCCATGGAGCTGGCATTCCATAGCATGCTGCGAGGTTTAAAATAGGTGTGCTGGGATCCATACAACCTTGCCTTCCTGTGGGGTGGACCCTGGGGGACAGCTGAGCAGCCCGCCATGCGCCCCTCCTCTCTCAGCCCTCCCATGGCCTTCCACAGGCGGAGCTCTCCATGCTGAGGCTGTACTTCCTTTCCTGCTCTGGGAGGTCTCCTGCGCTCATGCTGTTTGCAATGTTGTACATCCACCTCTGCAAACCTGCCAAGTGTTCTGGCTGGATGAGGCTGTTCACACTTGGAATGCTTGTTTACCTATCTCCTGCTGAACAAACTTACGAAGTAAACATTTTGGGACATCTCAGAGATTAAAAAAAAAATCACAGCACAGAACCAACACAAGTGCTTGTCCTCTTCCCCTTGTTTCTAACTAATCAATCAGAGGGTGGGACTGGCACAGATTCTAGTCCTTGGCACCAGCTCAGTTCTCCATGCTGTATCCACCCAGCTCCCAACACCAACCTCTCCTTTAACTCGCAAATGTTCTAGGAGGTGATGGCAAGGAGAACATGGGCTGCTCAGTTAACTAGACTGGATTCAAATCCCAGCTCTGTCTTTCAGTAGCTGTGTGATGAGGTCGCTCCGGAACTTCTCTGAGGTTTGGTTATCTCATGGATAATCCATGCTCTATTATTGTGGCAAACTCTTCAAAGACAAGCCATTTCCATCAGTTCACTCGGGACTATTGAATGATGGGCCAGAAGTGGGACACAGGAGCTGGACCACCAGGGCGGGCGGCCCTGAGCTTCCCAGGCAACCCTCAGATCTTTCTGTGTTTGGGACCTCATCTGCTGTGCATTAACTTAGATGTGTTTTCTTTTTTCTTTCTTCTCTCTCCTCCTTTTCAGGTACTGAGATATTAACTTAAGGCTTCATGTATGATGTATGCTAAGTGCATGTTCTACCACTGATCCCTATCCCCAGCCTGGTTTTTCTGCCTTTTGAGAGATGTGTCATTGTGATGGAAGATGGGGAAGGCATTCAGAGTCTGTTGAAGAAAGGTGAGCAGACTGATGTAAGTTAATGGCTGGTGCTAGTGCTATGGGGTCCCAAAGGGAGAGAAAGCACAATTCTAAGGCAGAGAAGCACCCCTACCCCTCCACTCAGCAACTGCCACTGCCCCCTAGCAAAGACCCTGCTTCTGGGGATGTCGTCATGTTCTTCATGCACTGCTCCACAGCAGATGTCTGCAGCATTGTCTCTGGTGTGTTTCTTCTCTTCCTTTGGGGACCATCCACTCTTCCTGGAACGTTCCATGAACAGTTGTGGCTTTGGATGCCTCTTCCTGCAATGTCTTCTTCAGCCTCTTCTGGCCCGGCACTTCCCAAAAGATGTACTGGTTACTTTCAGGTCACTGCAACCAAGCACCCGGCAGAAAGAACTTCAGGGGGAAATGATTCATCTTGCCTCAAGTTCTCAGAGGGTTCGGTTGGTGGTTTCTCAGCCCCGTGAACTTGAGCAGAACATCGTGGCTGCAGCAGCCCGTGGCAGAGGACAGTTGTTCCCATGATTGCAGATAGGAGAAAGGAGCATCTGGGAGGGGTCAATACTGCCACAGTGAATTTTTCCTCCAACTAGGCCCCACCTGCTTCTCTCCTGCATCTCGCAATAACACCATTATTGATTAGGTCAGAACCATCAGGATTCAATTGCTTTCCCTAACCCCATCAGTTAGCAACCAAGCCCCCAGGACTTAAGCCTGTGGGGTACACCTCTTATTCCAGGCATAGTATCAGGTGAACTCCGGTTCATCCACCAGAGTGGCTTCTGTTCTCCGTGTGAGTGACTCAGACACCCCATTCCTTCTTCTTCTGTCCCCCTCTTCTCAGCTCCCAGGACACAGCACACGCTGTTGCTACATCCTAACATTGTCTAGCCATTGTTTGTTTGCCCGGCAGTCTCCCTTGCCAGATTTAGGGCAGGGACTGTGCTTATTCTTCACCGTGTCCCCAGTGCCCGGCACAGTGCCAGACAGATAATACACAATTAATAAAGCCTTGTTGTTGGATTGCATGTACAACTGCACCAGCTCTCTTGTTTCACATCTCTCTCCCCGTGCATGCTCATGGTCTCTCCTGGTCCTGTTATTTTCTTCTTTGTCCCATTACTGTCCCCTCTGTCCCCTAATTGATTTTATTTTTTCTCTAGCCAGGAGCAAGGCCGGAGACACCACACTAAGTGAATAAAGCCCCTGTCAATCATCAAGAGTTGCCACCATTCTCTTAGGTGAGTAGTTTTTGGGGAATGGTGTTTGTCCCCACTCTTCCCATAACCCCAGGGTGTGTTGGGAAGGGGACAAAGCCAGCTCTAATTTGGCAGAGTCCGGCATGGAGCCAGTCTGCCCCATCCTTCCTCCTGCTCTCCTTACCTCTGCAGGCAGTTCTGGGCTAACGAAGTCAGTCTTCATTAAGACAAGGCACACCTGTTACCTGCATGATCTCTGCTACCCTTCTCCCTGGTGGCAATTAGCGTGGCTCTGGCTGGTGGAAAGATGCCTACTTCCCTGCTCCCTTTGCAAGCCGTTCTTGGTGCACAGGCTATCAGAAGCTCCTGCCCAGGGGTCCTGCTGTCCGCTATTACATTGCTTGCCCTGCCATGCTTCCTCCACAGCATCCCTGAGAGAGGAATTGTAATGTGCACTGAAGACAGCAGCAGGACTCAGGAGGGGTGAGGACTCAGGCTCTGGGCAGGTGAAGAGGTCTTCGCTACATTGCTTTAAACTTTAAAGAGACAGCTTCAGGAGCCCTGTGCTTATTTATTGTACATTACCAGCCTAGGGGAGGGTGGGATGACAAGGTCAA
This sequence comes from Onychomys torridus, assembly GCF_903995425.1. Lineage (NCBI taxonomy): Eukaryota > Metazoa > Chordata > Mammalia > Rodentia > Cricetidae > Onychomys > Onychomys torridus. The sequence continues at coordinate 40,609,723 of NC_050449.1, read as the reverse complement.
TCCTCTGAGGGCCAGTCTAGGGTGGGTAGAATGAAGCTCCCTGTACAGTGAAACCAGGGTCATGGGGGTGGGGGGGAATGTCACTTTGAACAGAGCAAAGGAGAAAATGTACTCTGTGAGGTCATATCTATCCTCCTGCCTCCAAAGTCTTTCCTTTCTCCACAAAGCTTTCTGTCTCTCAATTAGGGATGGAACATGCGGGGGCTTTGGTTGAGCCATCCCCACTGGCCCTAATTATGCTCATGATTAGGAGAAATTTTTATTGCATAGCTTTCCAAACTCTGTGTGCCAGTAACTCTGCTCACAGGCCTCTATTTCATCCGAAAATGGAAGAAGAGCAGCTGGAGGAATGAGTGAGAAGAGAGCATCTGCTGAGGGGGATGCTTATATTTATTTCAATACCTACTAGGTACCAGGCATTACATTGGACCACTTATTTTATCTTCATGATAATCCAATAAGACACCCACACACACAAACATTACAGAGGAGTAATGAAGAGCAGAGAGACTCATGGCCTTTGTACCAGCATGTACCTAATAAACAGTTGGTCACTGTCCCCACTGTGTCTTGTGTTTCTTTATACACTTTGCAGGGTCACTCTGGGTAGCTAGGCCAAACAAGGTCTCCCCCTTAGACCTCCCACATTCCCAACCCTTCTGCTAGCTTCAAGCCCCCTGTGTTTACTGCACCCCCATGTACTGATGCACCCTCAGTGGATGCTCAAACAGGCCTACGCTAATATGTACCTGAACTCTGAGAGAAGAAGGTGCCTGTCTCCGGCTGGAACTGGCTAGGTTCCCCATGAGTGCCCCCCAGTGAGTACCCAGCTTCCCCAAGTGCACTGGCCCCCTCATCCAGGATGTCGCTCTCCCACCTGTAGCCATGGGTTAGAGATGACCTGAACGTGTGTGTGCCTGGGCACAGGTGCCTGGTGCTTCTTTGGTGTAGGTAAGAGGTGGGAGAAAGGCCTGAGCCCTGCTCTCCAAGGTCACAGGCTGTCCCATTTTCATGTCCAAGAAGGAAGCCCAGCCTGGCATAGCGGCAACTCCAGCAGCCCCTGTCTTGTTGGGGTGTAGGCCACTCCTAAGCCCGCTTCATAGTTTTAAGCAGACCTTGGCAATGGGCCACGCTCCATCTGCCTCCCTGGGTTTTGGAGCCGAGCCTCCCTCTTGGGGACTCTTCCTCTGTGTGCAGCTTGTGTCTGGTGCCTCCGAGAGGCTGCTCTTGTCTCCCTCGGACAGAGACCCAGCTTCTCCCTGTACCTCAATCACTCTTCCCAGCCCACAGCCTGTGGGATGGCTGTAGCTGCTCTAAATACCTTTGGGTTTGGAGCCAGCTTAGGGTCCTCCCCGTTTGGGTGCTGGGGATCAAAACCAGGGCCTCATTCATCTAGGCAAATGCCTTACCATTGAACCACACCCAAGCTCTGGAGACCTTTTAATAAGGACACTGAACCTTCTAATTCTCAAAATGATTAGGTTTTGACATATAAATTTGGGGCTTATGTAAATATTTAGACTATAGCAAGCTGAAAACATATTTTAAAATTTCTCATTTCTATGACTATTTTCTATTTTTATTTTTTATTTTGGTTTTTCAAGACAGGGTTTCTCTGTGTAGCTTTTGGAGCCTGTCCTAGAACTCACTTTGTAGACCAGGCTGGCCTCAAATTCACAGAGATTCACCTGTCTCTGCCTCCTGAGTGCTGGGATTAAGGCATGTGCCACCACCACCTGGCCTATTTTATTTTTATTTTTTGAAAATTTTATACATCTATACAATATATCTTGACTGCATCCAACCCCACATTTTCCCTCCAACTCCTCCCAGAATCCCCCAACAAACACATCTCCCTCCAAAATTCTTTCCCTATTTTTTAATAACTTACTGATCCCAGTTAGTGTCGGCCCTTCTGAGTACAGGTGTGGGGTCACCTACTGGGACATTGGCAACCTATCAAAAGCCACCCTGCAAGAAAAAGCCACACTCTTTCTGCAGCCATGAATTGCCAATAGTGCCCGAGCTAGGGGTGCAGGCCTTGGCAGCCCCTCTCTATTCCATGCTGGAATTTTGAGCTCATCTGAATCTGTGTAGGCCTCGTGAGTTGGTGAGTCCGATGGCTGTGTCATGTCCAGGGAACAGCATTTCCTGGCATTCTTGCATACCCTACTGTATTTTTATTGATAAAATAAGCTGTGTTCACTCCAGAAAACATGGAGGTTTTAGATGGGACAAAACAACATAGTCATCTATATGCTTTTCCTTGCTTTGTATGGTGCAGGGGCTTGAACTCAGGGCCTTGCACAGTCCAGGAACGCACTCTATCACTGTGCTACACCTCCAGCCCTTAACCATATTCTAATATAAACCAGGTCATATCACTCAACACTCAGGAGTAAGTACTTCCAGATTTGGTTTGGTGTGCATTCATAAATGCCCATGGCTGTCCAGATAAAGTAGAAAGGATTCATTTGGTGGCACCCAGGATTGACCCTAAGGCCTTATGCACTCGAGGCAAGCATGTCAAGCCCTATTTTTTTCTTTTATATTTTCTGTTAGTCTTTAACTTAAGATCCTCCTACACTGGTCTCCTAAGTAGCTAGGATTACAGGTGTGTGCCAGCAGGCCCCAGTCACTGTGAAACTTTTATTTGCATGTGTGCATGGTATGAGTATGCATATTCACATGTATGGATGCACATGTGTATACAGGTGTGTGTGTGTGTGTGTGTGTGTGTGTGTGTGTGTGTGTGAAGGCCAGAGGGTGACATTAGCTGTCTCCCTTTAGCCCTCCACACTTGGAATTTGGATCTCATTGACTTGGTTAGTCCAGCTAGCCAGCTTGTTGTGGGGGATCCCCTGGCTCTGTCCCCCATCCTGTGCTGGAACAGCAGGTGAGCCACCATGCTCACTTGTCATTTCCATGGGTCCAAACCACAGTCCAAACATGCTTCTGTAGCAAGAGCTCTATTCACTTAGCCATCTCTCCACCACCACAGTGAGAATTTTAAAGGCAGAAAAGTACATTTCGTGTTTAAAACATGACACAATATACATAAAAGAAAATTTACCATAAAGCCACTTTCAAGGCTGCATTCGGTGGTGTATTTGCACAGTTGTGAAAAGGGGTGCAGCATGTTCTTATCTGAAAGACTGTATATCTGTACTCATGTAAATAACCGCTCCCTATGCCAGTCTGGGACTAGCAGATCCCCAGGTAGCAGGGAAGAGCTGGGGTCTGTGGTAGGAAGTTAATAGAGGGTGCTCAGTGACCAGTAAATGGTCTGATTGATGGGACTTTGTAATGGACTCTTTGAGTTTTGTGTCTCGATTTCCTTATCCCAAAACCAGGTAGTGTACTTGCCCTATGCACTGGCTACCTTTATGGCAACTTGACACCGGCCAGAGTCATTTTTGAAAATGGGAACGTCAATTGAGAAAATGCCCCCACCAGATTGGCCAGCACACAAAGGCTATGGTGCATTTTCTTGATGGATGATGGATGTGGGAGGGTCCAGCTCTCTGTGGGCGGTGTCGCACCCAGGCTGGTGGTCCTGGGTGCTATAAGAAAGCCACAAGGAGCAAGCCAGTAAGCAGCATTCCTCCACAACCTTTGCTTTAGTTCCTGTCTCCAGGTTCCTGCCCTGACTTCTCTGAGGGATGAACCACAAGCTGTAAACTGAGATACACCCCTTCTCCCCCAAGTTGCTTTTGGTCATGGTGTTTTATCACAGCAATAGAACGCCTAACCAAGACATCCCATCTAGTTCACACAATCTGCATGATATGAAAAGCCCAGTGATGTGTGCCCTGGTTCTCTGCCTGGGAAGCTGTAACCCTGGGCTATGTGTGTGCCATGCTGGGTTGAGTCAGCTCTCCCATCCAGCCTAGCCCCATATTCGTACCCTTATGGCCAAGCCTGAGCTCAGTGTGGGAGAAGATCCAGCTCCTGATGAGTATCTCTCCAGGGGCCCAACCCCCAGCCTTCCTCTTCTGGAGGGAGGAAGCCATGGGATGAGGAACTGAAACCATACATCTCACTTCTGTTGCTGCTCTGGTGGATAATTTGGGGGTGTTGACAGTTTGTCCCCTTCCCAGGATGTGGAATGGAAAGTAGAACATTCCTCAGCTCAGATATTTTCTGACTCCAGCGATCCTCATCTTACCTCCCCTTCATCCTTCTCCCCTTCCATAGAGAGAGAAGACACCTGTTTTAGGGACATTAGGGAGGGCCCCACATGCCTATGTGAGAGCTCTGATGGAGAGGCAGCGGCAGAGGATGAAAAGGAGGAGTTGGACATACAGGGAAAGAAAACAAGTGGAAAAGCCAAGAGATTACAAGGCATCAAAAAGACATGTTTACATATAAGCAGCAGACCCAGGAACTCAGGGCTGGAGGCTGCTTATAGCAGATTCTTAGAGAAGCTGTGTGTTCTGGGAGCCAAAGAGGACAGTTTGCCTTCTGGCAGCAGTCAAGAGGCTTTAAGCAGTACTTGGTTCTGGGGTCTCTGTGTGTGTAGCACTGGAGCATCTGTGTGCTTGATCTAGTGGGGTACAATTGTATATCTAAAACTCTGCATGGGGCAGACATTGGGCAAGGACTCGTGTGTGTGTGTGTGTGTGTGTGTGTGTGTGTGTGTGTGTGTGTGACCCCATTTATGAGCCCAAGGCACATGCATTCACTATATAGTCCCAAATATGTGAGTGTTTGCGCCTGACTAGAAGGCACACTGGTAGTCTGAAGCATGATCAGCCCCTGCTCTTTATGTTGGGGATGTGGTAATTACATCCCAGTTTAAACAGGATTGTCATGGACCAATAGATCAAGACCACTCCCTTATTCCCTGTAGAACTGAATTCCTGATTGACATGGGTTCAGGACACAGTGGCTCAACAGGACTTTCACCCTTGGGCTCTGGAGTCATCCACATGAAATTCTATGTGGGCGGAAACTAAGACTCATGAGCTCCAAAGCTCTTGCCTTTTTTTTTCTTTTCTTTGTGTCACGTCTAGTGTTATCTCCTTTGCGCAAAAATGTCACAAGTTCCATCTCTCTTGCGAGGCCCATTCCTCTTACATTTCTTCCTTTTCAACATTCAAGGGTCAGAAGTGTGTAAGATAGCCCAATGAGAAGCCTGGCTTTCCCACTCCATGGCCTTCACAGCTGCACTTATATGGTGAAGGAGGAGATGGGTCACAGGTCCAGAGCTCAGCTCTTGAGTAGGACTGTCCTCCAAAACCCTAAGTTCCTAAGCTCCAAATTTACATCCTTAGAAGGACTTTAAGGTTGGGAGGAGTTGAGTGTAATGGAGTTCGCTGCCTCAGGAGGAGGAATTTTGCTCTGGAATCTATTGGAACTATGTTTGAATCCTAATGCATAGCAGGCTAGTCATTCTTGTCTGGGTTCCCCCTGTGTAGCGGGAAGGACAATACTTGCTAACATTTACAGATGACCACCCTGTGACAGGCTGCCTTCAGTGCCTTGTACTTGTTAGTTTCATCCTTATTGTCACTTTATGAGTCAGATATATTGTCCCCATTTGAGAGATATGGAAACTGAGACGCAGAATCTCAAGTAATCTGTCCACATATGCAAGGAAGATGGGATCTGAGTCTGGCTGTTGTGTCCATGCCTCACCATCACACAAGCTCTCAACAGGGCTGCATCACGGCCTGAGTCTTAGAAGCAACACTGTTTGGAGGCTGGAAACCTCTTGGATTCATCCCATCAAAGGCAGGGGCTTGGCTCAGTTGATAAAGTATTTCTGGTACAAGCATGAGGACCTGAGTCTGATCTCTAGTGCCCAACAAACCTGGTATGGTAGTACATATCTATAACCTCAGTGCTGGGGCAGCAGTGACAGAAGCATCACTTGTGTTTGCTGGTCAGCTAGTCTAACTGAATTAGCCGTCTCTAGGTTCACTGAGAGACCCAACTCAAAAAATACAGCGAAGGGTGGTTGAGGAAGATGTCCAACATTGACCTCTGACCTCTATACATAAGTACATATACGGGTGCACATACACCAGTGCCTACATACATACACAGACACACACACACACACACACACACACACACACACACACACACACAGAGAGAGAGAGAGAGAGAGAGAGAGAGAGAGAGAGAGAGAGAGAGAGAGAGACAGAGAGAGAGAGAGAGAGAGAGAGAGAGAGAGAGAGAGAGAGAGGCCAAGTCTCTCCCTGTTGAAAGTCCTTTACAGACTTGCCATGGCCTCAGACCATCAGAATGCATCCAATATGAAGCTCTGTGATTTCCATGGCTAGTTAGGGAAGGTTTCCTGCTTTTCTTTCCTGGGATGCTTGCTCTGGGAGGTTTCAGCTCCCTCGCAGGAATCTGACCACCTTGATGCTGCCACACAGAGAGACCATAAGAAGAGAAGAGATGCCTCAAAGCCCCAGCTGTTGTATCTTCTCTGTAGAGGTTCAAAAGGATTCGAGTCCAGCAAGCCCTTGCTCACAGCTAGGAGAGAGACTTCCGTTAAGACTACTTCATTGATCCCAGATAATACTTAGATCTGCAGGCATAATCAGTTCTGTTTATTATTGTAAACTTCTGTTATAGGTGGTTGGTTATGCCACAGTAGAGAATCACAATACTTTTGCCATAACAGGAACCAGAGCCTGAGAACTGCAATGTTAAGTCCCTGGTAGAGGATGCCATTTGTCCTTCCTGCTTCCTCAGAACTTTCTGGGTACTCTTACCAAAACCTCTCAGTTTGTCTCAAAGCAAAGAGGAGAGAAAGCCACTTACACCTAAGCTGAGCAGCACCCCTTAGGAAAATTATGATAACTAGGCATGTGACCTTAGGCTACCCCGTGATCCTCAAGCCCTTTCCAAACCAAAGCGCTGCACTTTGTGTTCAGAAGGCAGTGGTACAGCCAGAGGATGATGGGTACTTAACAGGCACTATGGTGGGTTTGCTTAGCTGCTGACCACTGGATCACACTGTTCTGCATTGGCCTTAGATTGTACATTTTACGTTCATTTGGCTTGACTCTTCTATTCATTTTTTTGACACATTTGTTCAATTTATTTTAACAGTGACTTCATCGTAGTGCTTTCATCTAGGTAGACAAAGATGTCTTTTATTCATTTTGTGGGTTTCATCAAGGAAACAGAAATTATTGCAGTTTATTGAAGTGTAATGGATGGAGCCACAGGCCTCCAAGGTAAAAAAGGCAGGTGGGGTGGGGATGGAAGAGAATTGAGAAAAAGGAGAAAAAAATGGAAGGAGAGGTGGAGGGAGGGGGAAGGAGGGAGCCAAGGGAAGAAAAAGAAAATCATAAGAGAAATGGAGGAAAAGGGGGCAAGAGAAGGGCAGATGAAAGAGGAAGGGGGGAAGGAGAGGGCAAGGCTGAAGAAGAAATGGAGGACTGTGACTTTGAGAAAGAATCCAACCCCCCAGTCATTGTCCTGCTCTTGGCTGAGTCCTGGACCAGGCAGGCTGGAGGCTCCAGGGCTCAGATCTGCCTGCCTTACTTGGTGCCAGTGCTGGCCTCGCACACACAGCTCTTGCCTGCAGCTCAACACCCTGAGCTCCTTAAATAGCTTTGAACCTCACTGAGTGGTGGATAAACATTTGTTTCACAGCTCACAAAGCAGAGCTGCTGGCTACCGGCAGGTTTGATGTAATGAGGTCCATTCTGGACCCCAGGGAACATTTAGAATGGGCTCTTCTTTGCCCAGGCTGCCAGTCAAGCTGATACCAGGGGAAGGGAGGAAAAAAATATAACACAGCATTAATCTCTTTTTCCCATCCCTGTCCACATCTGGAATCCCCAGAAGCCAAACTACTCCATTCTCCCAAGGTGGACTTGGGCAGGGTGCCTCAGGAATCTTGAGTGTGGATGCCAAAGAGGGTATGGGCTCACCTCCCTCTCAGCTTTCTTAGAAAGCCACCTGGTTACCAGAGCAGCCCAGGACACCCCTCTCCCTTCTCAGAAGCTGGAGAGGGCAGGCCACCCCTGACTGTCCATTCCATGTAGCCCATGCAGCTGTGGAGCTTAAGACTTATCAAAAGAAGCGATGGTGGGACATCCTGCTGTGAGTGCCCTAGATTGGCATTAATGGACTTGACCCCTGATACCATCCTGACTGAGGCCAGAAGCCGCTTTTCCTCTGTGCTCTGGGACCTGTGGGCCCTCTGAAGTCTTGATCCCCAGTGTCCTTGAGTCTGACCCGGTTCCTGTTATAGCAAAGGAAGGAGGAAAGGAATTGCTGACTCCTCTCTGTCTCAGCGTTCTCCCAAATCTCCCCATTTCAGGAAACTATGATGAGCTTCTGGAAGGAGCTGGAGACCAGTTGATATGATGAATAAATGGTAATTATGTCATTGGCCTGTCAGCCCTTCCCCTGTGGATATTAATAGCTATTAATGCCCTGCTGTTTTGCACTGCAGCGGAGTCTGCCAGGCAGAACACTGGGGCAGGTCACTACCCAGCCCCTATTCAGCTCACCTTCTCCACTTCCCCTTCAGCACTGCTTCAGAATCTTGTGGAGGAAATGAACTAGCAAAGACAATGGGTAGAAAATTAGAAGAAGGGAAATACACCCAAGGAGGAAGTGAGAGATCTTTGCAGCCAAATTGATGGTTGAGCTGGCTCCTTGGACTCTAAGGACTGTGACTCTCCCTCCATCTCCCAGCAGGAATCATCCTGAAGCCTGGACCCTTTTCCTTTAAAGTAGTTGAAGCTCAGAGAATTTGGCCAGTGAGTTCAGAGTCAGACCTACATTTCCCCAACAAAACAAAGTAGGAAGAAGATCCAGGCCAGCGGTTCTAAACCTTCCTAATGCTGGGACCCTATAACACAGTTCTCATGTTGTGGTGAGCCCCAACCATAAAACTTTTGTTACAACTTCATAACTGTAATTTTGCTACTGTTTATAAATCATAATGTAAATATCTGATATGCAACCCCAAAGGGGTCATGACTCACAGGCTGAGAACCACCAATCTGGCTAAAGTCTGAAGTCTAGATATAAGGTGAACATCTTTGGTAGCCCCCTCCTTCATAGAAACAGTTCAACAGGCTGAAAAAACATGGGCCTTAGAGTCAAGCAAAGTGTGGCTGATAAGAAGACCCTGTCACATGCTAGTCCTGTGCCTTGGACAATAGAAATGAAGTCCCTTTGACAAAAGTAACTACTTCACAGCTGAGTGGTGTTGGGCAAGTTATCATATGTACATTCTCTGAGCCTCATTGTCATCATCAGAAAAACATGTACTTAAAATAAGACAGCATTTGATTAAAGCATGTGTGTGTGTGTGTATGTGTGTGGTGTGTGTGTGTGTGTGTGTGTGTGTGTGTGTGTGTGTGTGTGTGAATGTAACTGTCCCACCACATATTGAGTACTGTTTTAAGAGAGTTGATGGGCTGATCCTCATTGTGAATCTGTGCTCAGGGACATCCCAATGACAGGTTAAAATCAGCCAGGTCATGTATTTACACCAAAGAAACTGACAGTGTTCCAGATTAGGTCCCTTTTTCTCCTTAAGAAGATGATCGCTCATCTCCACTCTGCCTGCCGGTTTTAGCTATTTGGAATAACACAGTCCCAGAGCATGTCCTTAGGCCCTGCAAAGCCTCAAGCCAGCCCTTTGTGTGATCTATTTACCTCCCATCCACCCAGACATACAGCTCGCTGCTGACCAGGATTGTCAGGCTCTCCTGGAGGCCCTATTAGAAAGCTGCAGTTCCTTGATCTATTCAACACCAAGAGGCAATTGTGAGGGAGTTGATTGTACTCCAAATCCAGGTATCAATTCAAAATGTTTTCGCCTCCGACAACCACAGACGATCAATCAGCAATGTAATCCTCTGCTAGTAGAACACAAAAACAAAGCCCCACCTTGCCTCTTAAACACAGTATCATTAGTCTTTGGATAAACTATAAATTGATGCATAGAGCAAATAGCCAGGGCTGTGTCCCAGGGAGTGGGAGCAGATGAAATAGCATTGCTTTATGGTGAATGACAGATCATGGCTTGTTCGGTTCCCTATCGAGTGGAACACCATCAATCACGGGGTGGACTCACTGGGTTCTAAGACGAATAGGATGCCATGAGCAGATGCTGTGGCCGGGACTGCTGGCCTGGCCAGGGATGCGTTTCTGTTTTTCCTGGAAGAGAGAGATGAGACCAATTGTCTTTCTGTATGGTCCCGTCCTTCATTCCAGTTTATTAGGATGAGTAAGGTGAACAACCCATCACTCATAATGTCTTTGATGACTGCCCCATGTTACAAAGAATCCTGATTGAATGGCAAGAGAAGGGCCAAGCTTCCAACCAGAAAGAAAAAGGGGAGAGATCACCTTTCCTCTGGCTTCATTTCATTGCTGTGATAAAACATTCTGATGGAAAGCAACTCAGGAAGGGAAGTGTTTATTTGGCTTATACTTCCAGGTCAAAATCCATCATTGAGAGAAGTCAGGACAGGAACTCTCGGTTGTTTCTGGAAGCAGAAACCATGAAAGAATGCTGCTTGCTGGTTTTTGACTGTTCATGCTTTCTTATATAACCCAGGACCATCTGCCTAGGGATGGTTCTGCCCATTGTGGGCTGGGGCCTCTTTCATCAATTAGTAGTCAAGGCAATCCACCCCCTCAACATGCTCACAGGTCAATCTGATCTAGGCAATTCCTCAACTAAATCTTTCCTCTCAGATGACTCTACACTATGTTAATTAAAGATAAACAGGACAACCTCTTCTTTTAATTTCAGGAAGCCATCGATTCTTGGCCCTTGGAATTGCCATGGAAACTACAGATACAACTCTTTGGTGGACACCCTTGATAGTAAAGTATTCCATACATCTCCACCCCAACACAAACTGTATACTTAGGATGTGTTGTCTGGATAACGGGAAGATGAGGCATGATAGCACAGGATGGTAGGTTGTAATGGAAGAAGAGGAGCAGAGAAAAAGAGGTTTGCTCTCAAAATAAGCATAGAGACTGTGGCACTGATTTCAGAGGCAAGAGGCTGGAATGTTTCTTCCAAAGTGAGCATGCTGTTCCAGAAGTAGGGAGTCCCAAAGGAACTTCCAATCTTCTCTCACTTTTCTTTCCTCAGTGTCAACCCTGCCCCTAGTTGGGTTTTAAGCAAATCATGTTGAGAGCTAATAGAAATCAAAGGCTGTCTCTAGCCTAATGGAACTCGGGGAAGTAGGGAAAGCTAGGTGCTTGTGATTTGGGCAGCTCATGAATAATCCCACAGGCCCTATTTTTGGCCTTCTGCCATTCATGGGGCAGGGAACTGAGGAGCAATGGACTCTTTCTGACTGCTGATTTAATTAAGTGTAGCCAGTCAGTGACAGAGGCTGACTAGGCACAAGGCCAAAGAAGCAGGCGAATTGGCCATGTCATTGACGGGCAAGTCCAGCTTCATGTTTGACCAGATCAGCTTGTCACTGGGGATACCTCAAAACCTATGGATAGCAACTGATCCTACTGTGGTGCTGGGAGACACTGGCAATTTGGTTAAAACCTACCAAGAAACGGATAGGTTAGTTATCCCACTCAATCTGACAGTACCTACAATTTCAGTGATACCAAGTGTTTGACATCATCTGGTCCAAACAGCGTTTGATGGCTGATTTTTCTCCCATCTGGTCGCTGTGGACATGGTGCTGACACAGCTTAGGAGTGATTTGGAGACAGGTGGACTTTTTGTATAGTTCACCTTTGCCATCTGTAACGAAGAGCGGCATCTTCCTTCTGACATTCCTCCCTAGCTGAAGCCTACCCAACCTTCACCCAGACATCAGGAACAGCTGTCTCCAGCAGAAGGAGGTTGACTCCAGGTGGGCACTCAACAGCAAGGGCAGGTGAGGTAATGAGCAACAAGGAAGGCCTTTTCAAGGAGGTGGAGGCCATCAGAGGGAGGGGTGAGCAGGTGAGCATATGCCAGGCCTTCCTTGGCTCCTGGCTCTGGCTCATCGGTGCAGCTTGCCTCTCAGTGTGGGGTCAGATTTGCATTTCCTTCCCATTCCTGTTTTCTGGCCTTTTCTTCTCCACTCATTGACTGTGCATGACACTGTACTTGATGCAACGGAAGAGTCAGAGACATATGACTGTCATCTCTACCCTCAAGGACCCAGACACGCTCTGTTTGAAGTGAAGTCAAGATACAAAGTAACCATACTGCAAAAACAGAAAGGGACAGTGAGACACAGCATGTCTAGGGGTGTAGGGGATGAAGAGTTTGGAGTTCGGGAGGGAGGAGATATTTGCTTGGACTCCAAGGAGGGAAGAGTAGCATATGAATGTAGGCCTGGGAGGCCAGATGAGATCAGGATGGCTCCAATCACAGGGCAGAGGAGCTGCAGGAAATGATAAGCAGAAAGGAGAGGGGACAAGAGGAGAGTGAAGAAATAGGAAGGGTGTAGTAGGGTTGAAGCAACCAAAGATTCTACTGAGAGAAAATGAAAGGAGAGGAGTCACTGAGGGGGACATGCCATCTTGTGTTTTCGTGTTACACTTTTGTTGCGTGCCGAGACTGGCACATCTGAAGGGCTCCGCTGCTTGTGTCTTTCTTTCTTGTTCAAATCCCATTTTCTCTTTCGGTTCAGGCATGTGCAATGTTTGGGAGAGGATTAAGTTGTAAGAGGGTTGAGCCCTTGCTTTCTTTTGTGGAACTGGTATTGAAGGCTACAGGTTCCCGCCATAGTCTTTCGAGAGTCTGCTACTGCCTGTGTGAAGAGACACAGTTGGAAAAGAAGCATATCTTTTACCAGTCCTCCTCTCTGCTGCCTCCTGCTGAGGCTTCCCAAGTCTAGATGCTCTATCTGAGTACACTGTGGTCAACTGAAGGTTAGAATGGGAGATCTGTGGAAGCTTAGGAGGAGGCCCGCGGAGATATGTGGTACGTGTCCTGGCAGTCCTCAGGTGGCCAGGGCTGGGGCCAGTGGGTAGAATAGTCATTGAGATCACCCCTTTGTGCTGATATCAAATCAGAACATGACACAGACACTTGATTGAAGTTGGGCACCATCTGGCCTTTTCACCATGGCAGAACCAACTGAAGAATTTCTTAGCAGGTTAATAGCATTAAAACTAATCTTCAGGGAGAATAACCTGGCATGGGAATGTAAGGTGGTTGGAAAGAGGGAGAGCTGGACAGTAGAGATGAAAGGGCATAGAATATGAGCTGGTCCAGGAAAGGGCAGTTAAGAGCTTGTACTGAGGTAAACATGGCAAGAAAGTGGTGGTGAATGAATTCTGGTAATCGTGTCTGGTCGGGGTAGGTGGGACAGGCTTCTACTAAAGACACAGGACAAGGGGAAGGGAAGAGTCTGAAGTCCCTCTGGACTTTGTGCCTCCACTCTTGGCTCTGCTCCTTTAGGTCAAGGACGGTGGAGCGCTCAGTTACCCTCTTACCTACCTGATTGCTGTGTGGCTGCAGGGGGTCAGGAGCCCTAAACTTACCTGGCATGTTATCTGCACCTCATTCAAGGGTTCTCCCTGCTTCTCTGCACACTGTGCCTCGGGGACTTCTCCCAAACCTCGGCGTTTGCATCACCTGCCCCACAAGAATACAGGCAAGAGAACACCTGGAAAACTCTCCAGTAAGGAGGAAAGGGTCCACGATGCCCTTTCAGTTCTTAGGAAGGACAGTTTAGAGCTGGAACTTCCCAGCAGGTCCCAGGACCCACGACACTGCACCTGATGATGTCTCTCACTCCAGAGACACCCATTCCCAGTTTTCTCTGCCTCCTTCCTCTTGCCTCCTGGGGTCACATCCTATACATGTGACCTGTACCCCTTTCTTGCCACAACCTTTTGCTTTTGGAATACTCCAAGATGGGCATACAGGTAGTGTGAATATGAGTCTGGATTCTAGAAAAGGATTGGGGGTTGAGACCCAGCTTTAGACATCAGCAGAATAGACACAGTGATGGAAATTAGGGAAGCAGAAGTGATGGTGTGGGATAACATGGAGGAACAAAGGATATGGACAGAAGCCAGACCTTGGGGAATGCTGCATCGGCTGGACTGCAGGACAAGCATACATAGAGAATAAGGGGATGACCAGGGAGACAGCTCTGAAAAAATCAAAGGGATCCTGAGTGCAGCCCTCAGAGATGAATGCTGTAGAAACCCAAGGTGTCTGCAAAGTAGCATTTCAGAAGCCCTTGACGGCCTTGAGAGATGGTTTGGATAGTGACAGCTGGCTGTTAAGGATTAAGAAGGAGAGGAAGTGGGCCCAGAGCATAGGTTTTTTTGGTGGGGGAGGGTCCCTAAATCCAGTTTCTAGGGTGTTTTGTGTTTTTTTTTTTTTGTTTGTTTGTTTTTTTAAACAATGATACTAACTGGGTTAGTATCTTGGAAGTGAGTAGCTCTCCTTAGCTAAATAGAGGAGAAGAGAAGGAAAGGGGATAGCCTGGTAACCCAAGGCATCAGGTGGGAAGAAGGGGACTTTCACAAGCAGAGGAGATGCATCCTAGACACAGGAAGTCAAGACTGTGAAAAAGGTCGTACTAAATACCCAAGAGGAGGGAAAAGAAATAAGGAGAAGAGCTCAGAGGAGTGGGGAACAATTGGTCACAAGAGTTTAGACTTAATAAAAAGGAGTCATTTATTATTCAACAACAAAGGAAGAAGTAAGGCCTCCCAGCATTGGAATCTTGAGCATCATAACCATCCACTTGGCTATTGATGTGGGTGATCGGGATTGAACCCAGGTACTCATGCTATGTCAACTGACTGAGCCATCTCCCCAGACCCCTACACCATTCTTAAAGATACTGTGGATTATAGTGATATTTTATTTGTACTGAAATGTGATTTTATTTGTATATTAATAAAGTTGCCTTGGGGTCAGAGCAAGCCATAGCAGAAGCTGAGCGGTGGTAGTGCACGCCTTTAATCCCAGCACTTGGTAGGCAGAGCTAGGCGGATCTCTTTGTGTTCAAGAATACAGCCAGTATGGAGACACACGCCATTAATCTCAATACCAATCATAGACGACCTGGAGGTCTGTACAGACAGGCAGTGATGAGGAGGTCATGTGGCTGGGTTTACAACGAATGAGAAGGCAGAACAGAAAGTCTATAAAAAAGAGAAAAACACAGGAAGTAGGTCTCTTGTGGAAAGGAAAAACAGAGCAGCAGTGAAGGGTAAGGTTTTCAGCTCTCAGCTATTGCTCTGACCTCTTGGCTTTTAACTCTGCAATTGGCTCTGTGTTTCTTATTTAACAAGATGGTTACATCTACAGTGGATCCCATTCTTCTTGCAACAGCCAGCTGTGCCCTGCATTGAACAGAAAGCCTGGCACTGATGTGTGTTGAGTTATTGTTGAATGATCAACAAATCTTCCTACCTGGATTTTTTCCCTCTACTCCACCAAAGATGGGTCCTTCACAGTGTGCTTAGCTATGGCTTCCCAAATTTTACTGCCCTTGGTTCTAAGCATATGCAAAACACACTGCTTTGCCTCCTTGTTTTGAAGTGTATCACAAGGGATTTGTCATCAATAATCAGGTGCCAAGTCTGGGAAGGTTTGAGAGTTTTGAAGGTGCACACATCATAATATGTCTCCCACCTTTCTTTATTTCCATTTCCGTTTTTGAGTGGGAGAACTGGGTCAGTGTCGCTGATGCTCCAGGAAGTGGCTCTCTGTTCAGGCATTGGGTGTGTTTTGCATGTGTAACTTCTGCCTGAGTGCCTTCCCTTGGAAGAGAGACAGAGTGAGGCCAATGTTTGCAGCACTCATTCCTCAGTGGAGAGTAGTTGCCAGATCTTTAGATTTCTCCCTCCTGGCCTAAATATTAGCAGATCTGCCCAGTGACTGGACACCCAGCGCTCACCCAAAGAACATTTTAATTGGCTGAGTGGGTCTCTGAGGACCTGCCCCCATTAGCACAACAGTGATTCCTGAATGTTGCTCAAATATCGCAAATGCAGCTGTGCCCTATCAACACAGTCTGGGGACCCCCTAGCCATGTTTGTCTCCATAGTCTTGGCTATTCCTATCAACACAGTCCGGGGACCTCTGAACCATGTCTTTCTCCATAGCCTTGGCTATTTCAAAGAGATCATTAACAAGGTGGAATTGCATGGCCCCAGGGTCACTGCACAATATACATTGTTACTGTCTTTAATGGACTGTCCTGAGATACTGTGGTTTTCAAACTGCAGCGTTGGCAACTGCTAATACCAGGCAGAGCCATACTGTCTGTAACAATGCCCAGCCTGCCAAAGCAGATCTGAAGTGGCGGATAGATAAGGCTTGGAGGAGGGGAGAGATGGGTGTGAGTTTAAGGAGTGGGGCCATCTCAGGAAAAGGAGGCAGCCCTCTGAGAAGGTCTTTGTTATTGATTTAGCGTGAGGGCTGAAAGTGGCAGGCAGGCAGGTGGCAGAGGCTGGCAAGCAGGGAAGACAGGTGTATACAATCCTGGGCAGTGATTAGCCAGGGTGTTGCAGATGTGGCTGGGGGTGTCAGCTGTCAGTGATTAGCATGGGTGCTCCCAAGGGGTGTTGTATCAGATGGCGGCTTCAGAACGCAGATGTAAGAGGCCAGTAATCCCCTTTCTTACCCTGCAGCCCACTTGGTGCCCTTGCTATTCTTTCAAGCACAGGCCTTAACCTTTAACCTTGGCCTCTAGGTAGAGGGCATGGACACTACAGATCACCACCTCCCCAATCTCAAGTCTCAGCCAGTTTCTGGGATGATTACATGAGGGGAAAACCCTCAGACACCAGCAGAAGACAGAACATGGATGGTCTGGAGGTTCAAATGTGTCCCACCCACTCATGACACAAGAAGCATTCCCACTGGCAGAGAATTTGACTGTTCCAGCCTCTACCTTGCCTACTCTTTTAGATAACCTACCTATCATTTTATAAATATTTTTATTTAAGTGTTTAAGTAACATGTGCATAAATCATAAACCCAGCAGGGCAACTCCAGCCCCTATCAGGAGGTAGCAGATTCCCAAGACCCCAGAAGCTTCCCCCGGTCTCCTTCTCATTACTGACTCCTACCCTCCTCTCTAGAAGTGGCCCTTTGACTTGATTCCCTTTGAGGTTCTGGGAACTTTAGATGGATGGACCCACATATGGTTTGTTAGGCTGTGGCTGGCTCCTTTGGCCAATGATGTTTGTAAGTAGCTGGTAGCAAGTTCTGTTTCATTGCTACATACTGACCCACCCAGGAGTCCTTTCTTAGGTGTGAATATTGCTGCCTTAGTGTGACAGGTTTGAGTGTGCAGACATATGTGCATTTCTGCACATTTAGAAGGACTTCTAGAACTGTGGGCTCTGGGTGTGACCAGCTCCAGCAGGAACTGGTTTTTGCAGAATGGCTGGGCCATTTCAGGTCTGGACAGCATGAGACTAGCCCACTTCACCACTGTGGCCCAGGAGTTCACACAGGAGCAGCCAGCAACAGTGGCTGTCTGTCTCCGGGACTGGGTAGGGCTGGATTCTTGTTTCAGCATTCCCTCTTCTGTCCTCATTCTGGAAGCCCTGGTGCTGCTTGAGACCATTTCAAGTTCTCGAAGCAATGACCCAGGACCTCTTTAGATAGACCTGTTGGCCAGTCCTTTTGCCTGGCTATTCCCTCCCCCTCACTTTGCCTGTGTGTGTGTGTGTCGTGTATGTCTGTGTGTGTGTATGTGTGTGTGTGTGTGTGTGTGTGTGTGTGTGTGTGTGTGTCTGTGTGTGAACATGCACATGTGTGTGAAAGTACATTGGTACATGTGTAACTGTGTGTGCAGGCCAGAGGTCAACCTCACACATGCTGTTTACCTTTATTTTATTTTATTCTATTTCATTTTTGAGAAAAGGTTTCTCACTGGCCTGGAACTTAAAGATTTGGCTATGCTGGCTACCAGTGAGTCCCAGGGGTTTGCTTAGCTCTGCCTTCTCACCCTTATGTTTACAAGACACTTCATTCTTGGCTTAAAAAAAACACATGTGTTTTAGGGGAACTCAGGTCCTCATGTTTGTATTGCAAGAATTTTACTGGTGGATTGAAGGAATTGCCCATTTCTTGTCTAATCTCTATTGTAGGTGATTTTCTAATCCACTTTTGTGTGTGTACACATAGTGTATCTGTGTGTGGGGGGGGTTAAAAATCAATCTCTAGCGTCATTTCTCAGGCATTTTATACCTCCTTTTTGGAGACAGGTTCATGACTGGCCTGAATTCACCAATTAGGTTAGTCTAACTAGTCAACCAGTCCCAGGGACCTGTTTGTCTCTACCTATCCAGCCTATATCATTGCAAAGTCTACACCATCACACCATTTTACAGAGGTACTGGGGTCTGAACTACTTGGGTCCTCCTGCTCATGTGTCAGTCACTATACTGACTGAGTCATCTCCCCAGCTCCTGATTCACCTTCTAACTACACTCCACCTTGCTATAGAAAGTGAGCCCGGAAGTCTTCTAGTTTGGGTTGCACACACTCACTTGGTCCAGCCTGCTTCTGGCTCCTCTGATAGAGAGAGAAGGATGATGAGAAGCAGAGCTTGACATACAGGGAAGAGAAGCAAGTCAACTGGAAGACAGGCAAATCAATGGAATTGGCATTTTCCTTTATTAATGGGTCCAATTTGTCTTGGGTTAATGGCTGAGTTCAAAATTCCAAGATGCCTGTGAGTTTCACTGTGTCTTGACCATCTTTTCCTGATCCAGTGAATGTGTATGTGACAGTGAGTCTATTGAAACATACAGGAGGGCCTATATGTGCATATGTATACATGTGTGTGTGCTTACGCCTTGTGTGTTTGTATGTAACTGCTGACAGCACCTGCTTGTTTCCCTGCCCACAGCACAGCGCCTGCCCCCCTCAGGAAGACTGATGAAGCTCTGGGGATGTGTGTGCCTTCATGAGTCACTAAGCTCCTCCCCCCCCCCCACCTCCCTGCAGTATAGGGATGAAGAACCACAACACTGAGCAACTTGGGTTGTGTCTGCAAAATTGGAAACAAATCGCAAAGTGAGTCACATCAGTTGAGAAAACAATTAAGCCAGTGAGAAGAGAAAATCAGTATAACTGGTAATTTGGCAGATCAAGAGAAAGCAGCCCATTGTTTGGCTACATCTTTCACTCTCCAGCTGGTCGTCGTGACACTGACCCAAAGCTAGGCTTGCCCACACAAGTGCTTTTAGCAGTTTGACCCGGACGATGTCTACAAAGCTCAGAAACCATCTGCTGAGATACTCGGCACAGTAAAACACCCAGTCAATGATCTGCCTCCATCAGCAAGTCCACCCTCCTGATGGTCTGTGGGGGCCCTGGAGAAAATGAAATGGACATTTCTGACAGACAAGATTTGAGGGTGACATTGCTTTCCTATTTTGTTGGGGTGGGCTATGAGGTTTCAAATGCCCAAGCCAGGCCCAGTGTCTCTCTCTTCCTGGTGCCTGAGGATCCAGATGTAGAACTCTCAGCTCCTTCTCCTGCATCATGGCTGCCTGCTTCCCACCATGATGATAATGGATAAACCCCTGAAACTGTGACTCAGCCCCAGTCAAATGCTTTCCTTTGTAAGAACTGCCGTGGTCATGGTGTCTCTCCACAGCAATAGAACACTGACTGACACAGATGCAGAGACAGGGGTTAGATAAGTACAACATGGTGGGATCTAGGATAATCCCCCAAACCATGCTGCTTTGTTTATCCAAGATGGCTGTGGGATATTTGTACACTGTGTGAGGATGTATTGCTGTGATTGGTTTAATAAAAAGCTGAACAGCCAATAACTAGGCAGGAGATATAGGCAGGACTTCAGGGTAGAGAGAAAACTTTAGGAAGAAAGCGGAGGGCCAGCCAGATGAGAAGAAAGCAGTAGGGCAGAATAGAGAGATGAGGTAACAGATCATGCAACAGAATGTAGATGAAAATGATTGGGTTAATTTAAGTTATAAGAGCTAGTTAGGAACAAGCCTAAGCTATAGGCCAAGCTTTCATAATTAATAAGGAGTTTCTGTCATTTGGGAGGCAGCAGTACAGAGACTTTTTACACACAAGGTTGTTGGGGAAATGACCCATAGAAACAAACTTCTCCTCAACTTCTGAAGATTATTAAGCCAACTGTCAGAATTTAGAAGTGAGGGAATGGAAGCTCAGGGAGGTGAGAGGTGGGCACATGGCACATGGGTAGGAGAGGAACACTTCCTAGGTCCAGTTCAACTGTGCTTGTCTGTCCGAGTGAGGGTCATTATGAGCCAGCATCCCAGATACTCAGAGGAACAGGGTGTGATGATTGCCTGTAATAGCCTAAGCTTCTGCCCACTACTTCCTGTGTACCTTCTCTGTATTCCAGCAATCCATTGCCTTCTGAAGCCCCCACCCATCCCTATAGAATAGCGGTGTCAAAAAGCAGAGAAACGGGGATGATGTGACATTGGCTGGGGTATATTTATGACCTGAAGTGTGCTCTAATTGTGCGGATAGTCCCATAAATGTCATTTTATTAAGTTGAGCCACAGTAAATCTGTCATCTCCATAAGTAACACTGCAGTGAGTCTGTAGGTAAGCTCAGAACACCGCCGTGAGCCATGCTGGGCTATTAGCTCTAGCTCTGTGTTGTTATCTGTGCAGTTACAGCATCTTCGGGGTACAACTCAGGCATGGGGTTTACAGGATTCAGTTGCATACAGATGCTGTTAGCACTTAGAAACACTCAAGTTTATTAGCAATGATGAAGGTGAAAAGGCCAGACAACTCAAAGTATTTACTCCCTCTACTGTGTATAGAAACAACTTGAGCCAGGGTAGAGAACAAGAAGGAGTAGGGAATATCGGGGTCACATCTGTAATCCGAGCTCTTGGGAGACTGAGGCAGGATGACCAGAAGTTCCAGATCAGCCTCAGCTGCAGAGCAAGTTTGAGGCCATCCTAGGGTACACTAGATCTTGTCTTAAAAAATAAAACCAAGCAAACAAGAAAAGCAACCAACCAGCCTACCAGATAACTTTGTTCTATTTCTGGTCTTGCACTTAGACTGTGTAAAAGCACTTTGTATTTCAGACCTCACTCAGACTTACTTTAAAATGGAGACATGTGCACAGACTCCTCCTCCACACTGCGTGAAGAAGACTCATGAGGCATGATGGTACGTCCACCAGATGCAGATAATAATGATCAAGCACATTCTAATGTTTGTCTGTGCATGTGTGTGAGTGTGTGTTCATGAATATTTATGTGTGTGTGTGTGTGTACAGATTGACAGAAAGCGTGTTCCTCAGACACTGTTCATCATTACTTTTTTGATGCAGGGTTTCTCTGTGTAGCTCTGGATGTCCTATGAGGCTGCCCAGGCTGGCCTTGAACTAGAGATACACCTGCCTCTGCCTCCTGAGTTCTGGAATTAAAGACATGAACCACAACCACCTGGCCCACCTTATTTTTTGAGATGAAGTTTCTCACTGAACTCAATTTAGGCAGACTAGCTGGCTAGCAAGCTCTAGGGACCTGCCTGTCTCTGCCTCCCACCCAGCTCCCCGCCCTGGGGCTACAGATGTGTACCTCCATGCCTGGTTTTTGTTTCATTTTGTTGTTTTAAACTTGGATGCTAGAGATCTGAACTCAGGTTCTCATGCTTGCATGGGAAGCAATTTAGTGCCTCCATAGCCCCAGCCCCAATAAAATGTCTTCTTACACATGGTCCATTCTGTGGGGGTCTAACAACTCACCCTGGAAAGGATCCATAACCTACCATCTCCTTATAAGGCAGGAAGGAGGCAAGATCGACCCATGTGGACCTTTAAATAAGCTAACCCCCCTCGAGGGTGAATCAGAATGACCAACAGCCTGCTTTTGTTACACAGCAGGCTAACATAACCATCATAGCACCCAAGAGTATATTAGAGTCTCCCAGAGTGACTTAGCAAAGCTCACTTACACCTAATCAGATCTAGTCTTCGTCACTGCACTTCCGAGTCACCATGGGCTGCCATTTCTGGGGCAAGACTGAAAGCATTAGTAGGAGGCTAGCTCTGAAGAGCTAAAATCGAGAGGAATTTACTTCAGCTCCCGGGGTTGAATTGGTTGTTACTCATCAAACAAACAAACAAACACATTCCATAGTTCCTAAGAAATGAATTGAAGCTTTTCAAGATTTGATTTCTTGTGTGATGGGATCTCTCTCCTCTCTGTAGCCTTTCCAAACATCCCTAGTTCCTTAGAGAATGTAGGGATGCAGAGATGGTTCAGTGGTTAAGAGCAATGGTTGCTCTTGCAGAGGACCTAGGTTCGGGTCCCAGCACCCTCAAACATGGCTCATAACCACCCATCACTTCAGTTCTAGGAGACTCAATGCCCTCTCCTGCCCACATCTGCATGTACCAGGCACACATGGTCCACATACACATAACATGGAAGCAAAGCACTTATACACAAATTTTTTAAAGTTTTATAAAAAAAGTTAATAAGGCGGAGAAGAAAGCAAGTGAACTACATTTGGAAGAAGCTGTCAGAGGGGCACAAGTGAGCATGTGCAGACCCCAGGTGAACTGTTTAAAGACAAATGCCACAAACAGAGGCCATCAGACATTACATTACAGACATGCCCATGGTTTGTCCAGATTGGTTACAGCATGTTTCTTTGTAACAATAAAAAAAACCAGAGACAATAACAAGCAATGATGCTAGATGGAATTGAGTAGCCTCTGGATGATGAAAGGGAGATTAAGTAGCCAACCCTCCACCACCCGGGAGGTCTACAAGGTCAGTGAAAACAGCTAGATTCTCCACTGCTCTTGTTACCAGTAGGAGAAAGTAACCCTCAGGCCAAATGCCAATGGCTGTCACATGCCCTTGGCTGGCCATCCTTTGAGGACCCCCTTGTGGCCTAAAGGTGACTAAATGGCCAGCTGAACGCAATACATTTTGCCTATGGAGCTTTGCCTCTCTTGGCCGTCCCCCTGGCTCCCTGATGCAGGCAGTACCATACATCACTGCCGCTCTGCAGGCGTGCCACCCAGATAGCATCCGAACGATTGTAAACAGGATGATTCACAAACGGTGGCAGCAGCTAAAAGCAGCGCAGTTCGTGACCTGGTGCACAACGCAAGATTCTAAATGGGATGTTGCCACAACAAAGCCTCTCCGAAGATTCTAAAACACAATGGTGTCACCGGGACCTTCGCAGGGTGCTGTAACCTGTAACTGACAAGTATGCCTGCCCATTGTCATTTCTCCCTGGGTGCAACATCTTTGAGCATCCACAAACAGGGGTGCAAGTATTCTTCAGAAAGAGCCCTAGGTTCTCCCATAGGCCCTTGCAGCCAGCTAGGACAGAATGATTTCCAATATTCAGTCTCTGAGAATTCTGACCATGATGCACAGACCATGGAAGAGCTTCATGACAGCAGTGTCATCTCTGTTTTGATGGCATTTGACAGCTTACAAAGTGTTTTCACATACATCACCACATTTGCTCCCAGAGGGGTCGATCGTTTCTTCCCCTGTGCTATCCATAGCTCTGTGTGCTACAGAGACTGCTGGAGTCAGACGGGCCTAAGTTCGAATCTCCACTCTAGCCTGCCAGTTGTACAACCACAGACCATTTGTTTGATTTCTCCCAGTCTCCTCTGGCTTACCTGCGATATATAGACTCATTTCTGGTTCGGAGGTTTGGGAGTAAAAATTAAATAGCGCAGAAAGACTCATAGTACTGGGCCATATGCACAGCAAGGCATACACCGTTTGTTTCTATCAGCATACGAAGTGAGAAAATAAAGCTCAAGACGTCAGAGGAGCTGCTCAAAAAAGCAGCCAGGAAGTGACAGAATTGAGACTTCATTTGTTTGACAAACATTATTGAACACCTACTACACATCAGAGCCCAGGGAACAGGGGAGCGGATAAGATGTGAGGCTAGCGATTGAGATATTCACAGTGGAGGGCTGGGATCTGAAATGAAAACAAGCAGTTGAAGCCCAATGTGATCCAAGAGGGAAAAAAAAAAGCATGTAGGGATTATGCTCTGTGGGTGTGCACTGGAGGACCCATGGGGGCGGAATCTGAAGAGCAGGAACCTTTAGAGGAGACAGTGGCGGGAAAGTTTTACCTAAAATAAGATTTCAACAAGTGTGTGAGGATGAGGGAGGAGAGGAGCATTTTAGGCTAAAGAAGTAGTCCGTGCTTTCAAGAGAGCAGGTAGTGAATGATGTGCCTGCTGCATCCTGAGACTCTCAAGGGAGACAGGACTAAAAGGACTGTTATTAGGGTAGTCTGGAGAAGCACCACTATGGGTGCATCTGCATTTGAGTGAAACCTGTGATGATTCACAGAGTGGACCAGCTAGCCAGGTTTGCAGTCCTGACAGGGCAGCAGCCCTGGGGAAGGCTGGCTGAAGGAGAGGATTTGAAGGCAGGAGTTCAAGGAGAATAATGAGCCTGTGAACCAAGACAGGGGCAGAGCAGGCAATTTGGAAAAACACTTTGGAGGCAGAATGGGTGGGGGTGGCAATTAGCTTATGTTGACACACAAGTGACAGGGAGTCCCAGGTTATTAGGTTGGATAGCTGGGTGAATAGAGGTGCCAATCACCTGACATAAGGAGGTGGGGGATTGAAGAGACAATAGTAAACTCATTTGGGCTTGTTGATTCTGAGAGACCCGGGGACATCCAGGGGAAGATGTTCAATAAACAATCAAAATATGAATCTGGAGCTTGAGAGAAGACTGGGAGAGATACACTGATGTGGAGATGACCAGCCTGTGGATGATGGCTGAAGCTGGGAGACAAAACATGAAGAGAAGAGGGTTCTGGAGGACTCTGGGGAATGGTTGATGTTAGGATGAGGGGTCTCAGAGAGGATGAGAGGTCTCAGAGAGGATGAGGAGTCTCAGAGAGGATGGAGGGTCTCAGAGAGGATGAGGGGTCTCAGAGGGGATTAGGAGTCTCAGAAAGGATTGGAGGGTGTCAGAGGGGATAAGGGGGTCTCAGAAAGGATGAATTACCAGGAGAAAGGGAGTCATCCCAGAGACCAGATCAAAATAAGCATTTAAATAAACCTCACAAAATAAGCATTTTTGTGAGGGTTGAAAGTAGAGAAAGCAACCAAAATCCAGGGACCAGCTAGCAAAAACACACGTGCAGATTAGACAATGATAGTTTTTGACACAGCAGTTAAGTAATGATCTTTCGCCGGGCGGTGGTGGTGCATGCCTGTAATCCCAGCAATGGGGAGGCAGAGGCAGGAGGATCTTTGTGAGTTTGAGGCCAGCCTGGTCTACCAAGCAAGATCCAGGAAAGGTGCAAAGCTACACAGAGAAACCCTGTCTCGAAAAACAAAAACAAAAACAAAAAACAAAAACAAAGAACAAAAACAAACAAAAAAACCCAAATTATGATCTTTCCCTTATTTTCTTTTAAATCTATGACCCATAGTATGAAAAATATTTTGTATTGTGAACTCAAGCAAAAGCTTCATGAAGTAATACTCTCTAATATTTCATATTTATCTTTTCCATTTCTATTTCCTGTTATCGGTTCCATCCCATCTTCCTCCAGTTATATCTCTCCCATGTCATTTCATAATCCTCTGACCACTGCTCACTTCCTGCCTCCCATCACTATCCATCCCATTCCTCTCCATCCTTGTTCATCCCATCCCATCCCATCCCATCCCATCCCATCCCATCCCATCCCATCCCATCCCATCCCACCCCACCCCACCCCATCCCATCCCATCCCATCCCACCCCACCCCATCCTATCCCATCCCTGTCCATCCCATCCCATCCCATCCCATCCCATCCCATCCCACCCCATCCCATCCCATCCCTCCTATTCTATTCTGAATGCTACTTGGAAACAACTAAATTTTCTTTATGGACAACTAGTAGATTTTAACACGTAGTAGTTTGTAAAAGCACTGGTTTGTTCACAAACATAGCTCAAAGCACAGAATGGGAGCGAGAATACCAGTTATTGAATGAAGATACCTGATTTATAGTATGACTCAGCTATTTATTGACTGTGCGACCTCAGATGTGCCCATTAACCTCTATGCATCTCTTTCATTATCTGTAAAATTCAGATAATATGTCAGCTGCAAAGGGGTCTTCTGGGGATCAAATGAGATAAAATGCATGAATGCAAAGAGCATATGCCTAAAATTGTCCTGGTCAAACTAAAATTATCCTATATTATAAAAAGAAAAGGAGCAGCATGGAGTGCACTAGAGCATGGCTGCTTCTGTTTCTCTTCCCTCAGTCCTGGAGTCCCGACTCCTCTGAACACACTGAACACTGGAAATAGGATCCAAAGTAATGAAATGAAACAGGTAGCATGGCCAAGCTTACAAAGTTTGCAGAGAGGCCTTTGTGAAATCCACCAGAAGCATTGTCCTCCTTTCCTAACACTGTTATAGCCATCTTGGTTTATGATTTATATCGAGTCCTTCCTTGGAAAGACGTTCAATACAGTCAGTGCAGTCCACTGTGAAGGGACATGATCTAGGCAGGTCTTTGTAGCACAGCATGACATGACAACAGATTGCAGGGGAGAGGAGAAGACGGGGCCATTTAGCACAGGAAATAATTCCTCTATCTTTAGTGGGTCCTAGGGTGTCAGTGCACTACAATATGAAACAATCGACTTTTAAAATTTATTTTGTGCATATGGATGTATAAGGTGTATGCATCCATATGTGGACAGATTAAGGCCAGAGGAGGACATTAGATGCCTTGCTCAATCACTCCCTACCTTATTCCCTCAGCTATCAGACTCTAGTGATTCCCCTGTCTCTACCACCCTACAGGGCTGGTACTACAGGCACATGTAGGGCCATGCTCAGGCTTTTTAGGAGGTGCCAGAGATTTGAACTCAGGTACCCATGGCTGTGCAACAAGCACTCCTACCCAGTGAGCCACTTTCCCAGCCTCTAAATTTATTTTGATAAACTACTTAACAAACTATTACATCTGGACATTCAATATAGACTCTGATGTAGAGAAACAGACATGATGAAGCCTTGGCAACCTGAATTCCAGAAGGGTACAGGAATGTGATAGACATAACTAAGACAGACATATCATTGAACAATTTCCTCTACCTCGAGGAAGATATGCATCTGAGCAGGGTAAGATGTGGACACACTTGAGACTCCTTCCTCTCACTGGGTTGCCTTGTCTAGCCTTAATACGAGAGGAGGTGCCTAGTTAAGACCGCAACTTGTTATGTTGTGGCTGGCTGATATACATGGGAGGCCTGCCCTTTTCTTAAGAGAAAGGAGGAGGAGTGGGGGGGGGAGGAGAGAGGAGGTTAGGGGAGGGGGAACTGTGATCAGGCTGTGAAAAATTAATTTATTAATTAATTAACTTTTAAAAATGTGCAGACACACCATGCCAGAAAGGAAGGGCAGATAGCATAAAGAAAAGTTCAAGGAATGCTTCTGAAGGTCATCTTGCTGAGGAAGAATGTTATTAGCATGAAGGGTAACACAGAAAAATAGGGAAGAAACTTCAGGAGGATGAGAAAGGCTTAAAAAGTGACTCCTTGAACAGTGCATCTATTTCTAGGATGTAAGAGGTAGGTTTATCTCCTGCCCCTGAGAGTTTGTTATAGCAGAATAAGATGGTTTCAGTACATTGCATTGGCCTTTTGCTCTGGCAGGCTTTTGGAGGAGGAAGCTAAGAGAGGGTCAGGTACATGTTCCGGAGGGAGACATTTGTAGTGGTCCACAAGAGATACATTGAGGGCTTGAATTAAGAAAGCAATAATAAGCATGGACAAAGAGGAGCCTGGTTTAGAGAAACTTTCTGATATTGTATTTAGAGTTGAAGCAGAGGGAAGATTCAAGTGCTCTGTTTTAGCACAAAATAAACAAGACTGTCCTAGGTTGCTCGGTGATATTGACCTCTGTGGGTTCAGAATTGAATCTAGAGGAATTAAGATCTTTCCACAAGACATTATGAGGTAAGAGATGCTACAGGGGAAAGCTACAGGCTGGTGGCTCTGGAAATCAGAAGAGAAGCATGTGTCCCAGTGGGGTGTTTCAATGACATCTTCACAGAAGAAGTGGCATTAACGAGAATTCCTAAAAGATGGTTAAGAAGTTGCCACAAGTTAATAAGCTGGAAGGGCATTTCTAGAAGGAATGTTTTGACCAGAGGTAAAGGATACAAAATGATGTGCCTAGGGATAAAGCCTGGGATCAGATCTTGGCTCTGTTACATTCTAATCCTTGAATTGATAGCAATTTACTCCCCAGAGCCTCTGCTCTTCACTTGTGTATAACAGTTCCTATAATTATCATTAATCTTGTGGAGTTGTTTTGAATTTTTTTTGCTATTAAAACTTATTTTTAACTATAATGAAATTTAATTTTATCAGTGAGTTTAGTATTTTTATATTACTAATTAGTGTCTTCTTATTTCAGCTTTAAAAATCCATTTTAGAATTTCTTGTAGCAGCAGATGTAGTGGTAATGGACTCCCACAGTGTTTGTTTATCCAGGAAAACACTTATCTCTCCTCTGTTCCTGAATGACAGCCTTGCCATCACTGGCAAGCTTGCTTGGTCTTCCTCTAATACTTTGAAGATACCTTCTCAGCTCTCCCGGTGAACAAGGCTTCTGCTAAGGACTCTGTGGATAGCCCTGCAGAGATGCTCTTGTATGTGATAAGTTGCTTCTCCCTTGATGCTTCCAAAACTTTCCCACTCGTCCCTTGAAGAATCTGGCTATCATGTGACTCGGTGTAAAGCGCTTCCTATGGAACTTCTTGAAGCTCTTTGGCCTTCATGGATGTGGATATTCATTTGTTTCTCCAGATTTTCAGAACTTAAAAAAAAAATCCTACATTTTCTCTCTATGCTTCTTCTGGAATTCCTGTAATGCACACGTTGGTTCACTTGATAATGTCCCATAATTTTTCCAGGCTTTCTTCATCTTTCTCCTCTCTTTTTTCTTCTTGTTTCTCTGACTGCATTCTTTAAAGTGTCCTGTCGTCCAGCCCATCACCTCTGTCCTCTGCCTGATGACACAGAAGTCTGCTGTGGAGGCTCTGGGTGGAACTTTTCAGGTCAGTCACCAGGTTATTCAGCTACAAAGCTCCATGTTGCTTTGTGTTTATTTGCTTTTGCTTACTTTTGTGGTCCTTTTCCACCAAACTTTTAATTTTGTTTTCATATTGTTTGTATTATTTAAATTTGTCTATGTGTGGTGACTGGTAGCCCAGCAAGATGAAGAATATTATTTTGAACTCTCTGTCATGCAGATTATGAATCAACATCTTCCCAGTTAATTACTGATCCTTAGTTTGGTCCCCTTGTTGGTGCCATGCTGCTCTGTTTGTGGGGTTTGAAGCCACACACTCATGCCAGCACATACAAAGACTAGGAAACATACTCTCATCTTTAAACACACAGGACTCCTTCAGCCAGGAAGAGCTGTTAGCAGTCAGCTTGTTGGACCATCTGACATCACTGGCAGGTGGACATGCTGCAGGGGTTCTCAGGCTGCCTATCTGATACCTGGGTAAGCAGATAGGCAGGCCTAATACCTGGGTCCATGTGTGTACTGGGGCTGTAGTGGGAAGCTTAGAGGCACGTTCTGTAAACAAGCCCTGAGGACTGAATGAAAAGGAATGGTTCAGAGCAGATGTGGACCTTGACTCTGCTTAAGTTATCTTGGACCATGGCTCTGCTAGAGCATTGGACACAGGGGCTGTCCAGAAGCTCATTACTAATCTGGTACCTTGGGCTCATGGGTACCATTGTGGCAGTAGGTCTAGAGGAAAGGTCAGTTAGTGCTTATCAGGCCACTGGGGTCATAGAAGACAGGCTGAGTTGGGGGTCGCAGGTATCACCTATCTACTAGGACCCAGTCTAGAACTAAGGGTTCATGTGTTCAAGCTTAAAGGCTAAATTTGTGGATGCTAATCTGGAGTTTGAGGCTGAAAAGGATGGCTTGGCAGACTGGACCCTGGGTAAGTAACCAGTAACAATAGACTGTGGATACCAGCCTGGTGCTGAGATGAACCTGGAACCTGGGCACATGGGTTCTGGCCAAGAGTCAAGGCTATGAATGTTGGCAAGGTTCTTGGGTTGGCTCAGGGGCTCTGGTACTGATGTAGTGTTGAGGTAAGCTTAGAACCTGTGTCTTCTGGGATGGCCCTACCATTAAAGTGTGCTGTGTAGGTTCCAATCTGGTGAATAGGATTCTATGGTCTGTTTTGGTGGGATGTGTCTTGTGTTAGGTCTAAAGCAAAGTTGATAATGTGACTCTTCCTTACCCCCTTCAACACATCTTTACTTAATTCATGTGCTATGCTCAGCTTTTAATTCTTCCATCTGGATTCCTCAGCTCTTGTGAAGATATTTTCACATGTGCTTAGCTCAAAGCAAGCCAGCAAGACATGTCAGCAGTGATCCTGTCATTATAGTGAGCTACTTAGAGGGAGTAAGGCAAAATTTTCATGAAGGGAAAATGTATATGGTGTAGAACAGCATAGAATGACTATGGTTGGAAGCTGAGACACATGTGGAAGGCCTGAGCACCAGACTAAACAATAAACCTGTTGGCAATAGGGAGCCACTGAGAATTTATGAGTAGGACTAAAGACTGGAGTTATGTTGACTAAGATTAGCCAATATCCACGGTAAAGATGATTTGGAGGAATAAAGAATTAAAATAGGAAGAACATTTATGAATTTATCAAAAGTTTTCAGATGAAAGGTAAAAATGATCTGAACTGTTCAGTGTTATTCAGAAAGGATATGGAATTTGGACATGAGAGAAGTTGTTAAGGAGAAATGAAGGACATTTCAATGATCTCCAAATTTCCAATCATAGTTCCTGTAATGAGACTTTCTAAACATGAACAATCTCATAGCAGGCATTAAGAAGACAAGAGAAGGCCTGGGTTAGGGCAGAAATTGTAAAAGGGAAGAAATGGAGCAAAATGGTAATCTTAGTTTTTGTGATTGCCAGTCGATTCAAGATCATTGTCTTCTGTAGATATTTCATTACCACCTGGGTAGAAACATCATTTTCCAGGATCCCTTGCAGCTGGGTGTTGACTAGTGATTACATTCCTGCCCATTGGATGTAAGTAGAGTGATGTACATCATTCCCAAGTAAGTCATTCAGTAAAAATGAACTTGTTTTGTATTGTTCTTCCCAGTTTCCAAAGAGCTGTAAGGAGTTTAACACAGAGGTAGAGCCAGCTGCCACCATGTTGGCTAGGAAAACATCCAAGGCAAGGGGATCCAAATGATACAGTGCCCCAACAGAAATGTCTTGCTTACATACTACCCAATCTCTGCCAGCTCCAGGTGTTACATAAGGAGGGAAATCCATATATTACTTAGGGCACTGGTATTTTGGCTTCTATAAGGCAATTTGAGACAGAATCCCAACCAATAAGGACATGTCAAGTTTGAGGTATTAGAAAGAGTTGAGATGGAGACACTGTACAGAGTATTGAGGTGGGCTGGGGTGGAGATGAGGATTTTTGGAACTATATGAATGAATATAAGGATGGAGCCATCCAGCCAATGATGTCACCGAGGAGAACTCTGGCAAGAAAAGAGGGTAGAGGCTACAGGGAGCACAGAGTGTACAGTGGGGTGTGTGGAGGAAGAGAAGCTGAAATAGAACTATAGAATAGTAACTTGCTAAAGAGAAAGTTGAAGAAGATAATGGTGGGGCTATGGGGGTGGTTTTGGTTGTTTTTCCATACGAAAGAGTGGTCAGCAGTCTTACCCACAGAGAGATCAGAGAGGATGAATTGGGAGAAAAGGCATAAAATTCAGGGAATTGGAGTCACCTGATGTCAGGAAGTGATCAAGAAAAAGCCAAATTATATTCAAAGTAATCTGTTTAAGAAGGCAGAGGATTTTATAATAAAAATTGGAGTAGCCTAAAATTACTTCTTAAAAGGTATAAAGCAAAGAATATGCGTAATTTCCTCTCCTGGAGATGGAGTTTAAACCCACTGTCTCCTCAGCTCTCAGTATGGGCTGAACTTAGTGACCAGCTTCCAAAGACTGCAGAAGATTATGGAAAGGAGAAAATAGCAACTTTACAGAAGAGAAACTTGACAACTACCACCTACCTCAGCAAGTGATGAAGGTTAGCGTTGCCAGTGACAGGTCACATGGATATAATGTACCCCCGACAGGACAGGATGAGAAGGGCAATTCAGCTCTGCGGTAGTCCTTTCCAAAACTCACAACCTCCGTCTAAATATGAGAAAAACATCAGAAAGTCTCAAACTGAGGGACAGTCTGCAAAATACCTGAAGAATACCCTTTTAAAACTGTCAAGGTCATGAAAAACAAGGAAACATTGAGAAACTGTCTCAGGTGGTCACTAAAGAGTCATGAGGACTAAATGCCATGGACATGCTAGATGAAGTCCTGAGACAGAAAAATGTACATGACTTGAACACCTGACAAGAACTACAGGAAATCTCAACTTCAGTTTTTCCTTCTCTGCCAGTGTAACTTCTCATTTTAAAATGAATTGTTCTCTTTTGAATTATGTGTATATGTAGTGGTGGGGGGGTATATGCACATGAGAGTGCAGGTGTACAAGGAGGTCAGAAGAGGGTGTCAGATACCCTGGAGCTGGTGTTACAGGCAGTTACTTCTACACAGCCCAGAGTGAGTACTGGGAATCATACTTGGGTCCTCCCCGAGATCAGTATGTGCTCTTTTCTGCTGGCCACTTCTCAGGCCCCTAATGTCTTACTTTCGACAAAAATGCTATAGATAGATAAAATACTAAACTAGGGTAGACTGGATGAAAGGTATATGCTCTGTGCTCACTGTCTTTATATGTTTTCTATAGGTATAAAAGCATTCCAAGGCAAGGGCAGAGCCCTGGGATATGGCCTGTGACCAATGAACAAGTTTGAAATAAAGAGTATCTGAGACCCCCACTCCACCATCCTTTCCTCCTTCCCTTCCCCCAAGAAAAATTTTTCCATTAGTCCATTATTACAGTACAATGGAATGTTCAATTTCACACACTGTGTGACATTCCATGCCAACCAGAATAGTTAATGCAACTTTACATTTATGACTCTGCTTGGGTGTGAATTATTGTGTTTATGAAAATCTCCATATTAATGTCTGATTGTAAATCATTCTGCAGTCTCCCTTTATTAATAGCTCAATTCCCACTGCTTACCGCTGCAAGCTCTTCAGATCACCACAACTGTACTGGAGAGGGGCTGTCTCCGTTGCTCGCCACCAGCATCTAGCCATCTTAGACTTTGCACTAAAGCCTGCAGCCTCTGAACTAATTTTTTTTAAAATAAACTGTTTCTTTATTGAAAATTGGGCAGCTTCCCTGAGAAGCAGAACTTCCTATTTTCTGTTCCCAGTTTCTTACTCTTTAGAAACTGCATGAGGAAGTGATTTGGACACGGAATTTGGAGGCACACAGATTTGACATGAAATCATTTGTCTTGGTGAGTCTTGGGCTTTGCATGTAAGATGTTCCCCTCCAGGCTCTGTGTTTGAACATATAGTTTCCAGTCGGTGGCACTGTTTGGGAAGGTTATGGAACCTTTAGGAAGGTGGAGCCTTGTTGGAGGAAGCCAATCACTGGGGGTGGTTCTTGGACTTGTAGAGTCCAATCCCACTTCCTTTTTGCGCTCCCTAACTAGAGACACAATCTGACCAGCTGTCTCACACTCCTGCCACCATGGCTTTCCAGCCATGATGGAATGTATCCCTTTAGACTGTAGGCTGAGATAAATCCTTCCTCATTGAGGTTGCATCTTATCATGTATTTGGTTACAGCCACAAGAAAAACAAGTTACTGAATTTAGGAGACTTAGCTAGGATGATAGGCTAGGACAGGGATAGAACAGGCCTGGCCCTTAGGAAGCCCTCAGTGGTCTTTTTGTTACAGTATCATACTAACCAGAGAAGCAACAGACTGGACAGACTGGAGGTATTTGGGGCTGGCAGCTGTAAAGTCTGGGCTTTTCCAGCTTATCTATAGACCAGTGATCGTGGCAAAGTCACTAAATATCTCAGGCCTTGCGATTCTCCATTTGTAAAATGAGAAAGCCACATTCTTAGGCTTTCTCCCAGAGCCTTTCATACACATAGGTAGCAACATCTACTAAGGGCCCTTTATTCCTTTTACCATCCACTGTGGGTGACCCCTTGTTCCAGGCCAGACAGCCAGACAGTGGCTCAACTGGAACTCACAGAACCTTCAAGAAAGGGCCAGTCTCGGCTTTTCCATGTCTCCTCATGTGTAACAGTTGGAATCGGACCCCTTACCCCAGTGCCCTTACTGGCAGGAGGGGAAATATGAAGGCTCAGCAGGCCAGGAGGTATTTTATGCTTCTGTAAATCATTCAGGCGGCCAATATTTTCCTTTGCTGCACTTCTCTCACCTCACAGTATTTTTTTTTCCTGCAGTGAAATCCATTCCCCCAGCCTGGAAACATGGGCACTTTATAGAAAATCTTTAGCTTGTACCAGCACAAATGGATGGCTCTTATTTGCTGTCTGCAGTTCATGGTGTTGCAAAGGCATCGCCAAAAACTATCGACTGAGATGTAAAAGAAGAAAAAAACACAACAGGAAAGGGACAAGAAGGCTGGCACATTGGCACATTCACATGCACGTTTCCAAAGGTGATCAAGTGAACACTCTGAAGAACAGATTCCACAAAGTGCCCATCTAATTCTAGCTTGCTCCGAATCCCTGTTGCATAAAGGAAGGGAGACTGCCAGGCCGTGTAAGTGGAAGACTGGGA
Organism: Onychomys torridus; assembly: GCF_903995425.1. Classification (NCBI taxonomy): domain Eukaryota; kingdom Metazoa; phylum Chordata; class Mammalia; order Rodentia; family Cricetidae; genus Onychomys; species Onychomys torridus. Next base: position 40,575,007 of record NC_050449.1, on the reverse strand, counting down.
GAAGCCTATTACAGCACCTGATCCTTGTGCCCTAGTACTGGAAATACCGTGACTAAAGACATACCAATGTGAGGCCTAGCTTTTTGGGAGGGTGTGGCAGGGAGATCACACATCCATGGTCAGCCCAGGCTACAGAATAAGTTCAAGGCCATCGCAGACAACTTTGTGAGACACTACCTCAGAGTAAAAAGCACAAAGAGGGCAGGGATACAGTCAGTGGCAGACCTCCCCCCAACCGCCGACATAAGCAAGGCCCCAAGTTCATTTAAATATATTGTCAAACAAACAAATCTGAAAAGAAAAGATGTATCTCTTATGTAATTTTAAAAAGAAAAAAGGTGTTTAATCCTCTGGAATCCTATTAATAATATGAGAGTTCCTTATAACATTTTTGCTTTATGGCTTAAGGGGGACAGGATTTTGGCACATGCAATACCATATGTGATATTCACAGTGAACTTCCAAGGCACCCTTTTGCAGGTCTGGACCCTCCCTACCTCTTTCTCTTGCTACCTCCCTTCCTCTCCCTCCACCCCTTGCCCCATCCCATCCTCTGACTTCCGTCCTCCTTTCTCTCCTTCCTTTACTCCAGCCTCACCTCTCCTCTCCTTCCTTCTCTTCCTCTCACTCACACCTCTCCTCTCCTCTTTTCCTTCTGTTCTAGCTTGCTTCCTGTAGCTGTGATAAAGCACTGAGGCAGGCCATGGTTTATTTCTGCTTGCAGATTACTGTCAGTCATAAAAGCCAGGGTAAAAATCCAAGGGGAAGTTCTGAGGCAGGAACTAAATGAAACAGGGACCATGGGGGACACTGCTGACTGGCTCGCTCTCTGGCTCAAGTTCAACTACCTTTCTTATCCGGTCCAGTCCCATCTGCCTAGGGATGGCACCACCCACAGGGGGCTGAGCCCTTCCCCAGCAAACATTAATCAAGAAAATGACCCACAAGCTTGTCTATGTGCTAATCCAATGGAAGGAGTTCTCCAAGGGAGGGTCTCTCTTCTCAGGTGTGTCAAATTGATAACCAAAATTAGCCGATGCAACATTATCTGGTACCCTAAACCCAAACATCCCTAATTCTTTCAGCAAGAGGAGGAGGAGGAGGAGGAGGAGGAGGAGGAGGAGGAGGAGGAGGAAAGAAGGAGACCAATGGGAGGAGGGAGGAGGGTCAATATGAGCAAACTACAATGAGACAGGTGTGTGAAAATGTCATGAGGAGTCCTGTTAATGTGGACACTCGCAAAAAAAAAAAATTAATAATACAAAACTGGGAGGGTGGACTCTTATTGGTTCCTGCCCCTTTGACCTTTATTCTGTTTCTCACTTGTTCCAGGTCATACAAATATACAGTTATGACTGACCTAGTCAGGTCCAGACCCTCTAACTGGAACTGCCTGACTCCATTCCCACTGAAGCCCCCCAGTCCAAAAACTCTCACGTGCAAAGACTGGTGCTCAGGTCTCTTTCCCTATAAACCAAGCCTCGGGCAGCAGGCTGGAAGCTGCCAACCCCTCTTCCCTTCACCCTCCATTACTGTGAGCTCCCAGGGCAGGATGGTCCAGTGCTGTGCTAGGGCTTCTGGAGTAAGTGATGGCCCCTGTGTGGGAGGAAGCATAGCTCAGCCCCAGACGGTGACTCCACTCCTGGCTGCTGGTTGCCCCTTCTCTTCACCACAGTGAGCTAGCCATCCCCCTGCCTCAAGCTTCCCAGACTGTCCAGGAGGTGAGGGTACTGTGACTGTTTTCTTTTTGTTCCTTTTAGATGTGTTTGTTGAGCGAATCCTTGGCTTCCCGGCTCGAAGCTGGAGGCTGACTCTGCTCACCCTCGCTAATTAGCTAAGCCAGCTGGTGCACTGGGAAGGTTTTTTTTTTTTTTTTTTTTTCCTGGGCTCCTGGGTGTGTTTCTTTTTTTAAACATGATCAATACCCTCTCCGGCTGGGCTCCCCTGCCCGCTCCCCATTGTTCTCTTGTTTCCATTGTGCCCGAGTCCTGGTCAAGGACTCCAAGAGTCTCCTAAGACAGGCTTCTTCCCAAGCTGGCACTGAGCCTGGAGCCGGAGCAGCAGATGCAGCCAGACCTCCCGCCCCTCCTGCAGCTTGCTGTGGGTTTTCAGTCACTGCTGACCGAACCCCTGGGAATCCAGGTGGGCGCCAGACAGCTGGGTAAAGATGAGGACTAGCTGTGACTCTGGGATAAGCCACTTGCTCTTTCTAGGCCTCTGTTTCCTGGTTTGAAAGCAGGTGCCCATTCCTGGGTCAGTGTGGTGCTCTACACACATCCTGACCACCAAAAGGGCATTAAAGTAACGGCCCCTGGCGGCTTGAGGAGTCAGAGGTCATTCTCAAACAGGGTTTCAGATGGCCCTCCTTCTGTCCAGACAGTAGACCATGCTTATGTTTGCATGTGCCACAGCCACATCCAGGGATGCAAGTCCCTCTGCATTTATTTTATAAAGGAGACAGATATCACAGTGCTTTCCCCTCACATGTACCCCAGTTACCCCAAACTCCGGAGGCTGCAGATAAAACGTCTATGCTAGTTCAAACACAGCCCATTCTGGGAGTTAGATTTTATTTTCCTACTGATCAACAGTGTCTTCTGCAAATTTTTGACACACCAAGTGCCAGGGAGACTTTCATGTTTCTCTTGAAGCTAGCAATTTGGTGTTTTACCCTAAAGGGGGCAGGGGAGGCGATAGTTATATCTCATTTTTACTGAACACTTTGTAGGTGCCAGATATTTTCCAAGCAATAATAAACTTTATTGATCCTTATGATGTACACATATTATTTTACAGAAGACCAGAGATGTTAATGAACTTGTCCAAAGTCACACAGATAATAAGTAGGAAGCCCAGAAGCAAGCACTGGGCTTTCTGAGAGCCCCTCACCTCTTCTGTGTCCATATCCAGCAGTCTCAGCCACTAAGACATTTATCAACCCAGGTGACCACGAGACAGAGAGAAAAGATCGTCCTTGGGGCCAAGTTCAGGTTTCTAGCCCTGAACTGATGGCCTCCTGGTAGGTAAACAAGCAGGGACCCTCCAAGCCTCTTATCCTGCTGCAAAGCCTAAGCTAATGTCCGTGCAAACACTTTGACGACTACAAAACACTGGAGATACTTAACACCGTATTTTGTTTTGATATTGATGGAGATTGAGGGCCAAGCTTCTCTGGGCATGGCAGAAGTACCCTCCCCAGCGCCTGCAACCCTGCCATATCACCCCTACACTGTCAGGTGTGTGTGCTAGCTAGTTCAGCCTCCCCTGGCCCTAGACCCTGCAGCTATCACTGGCTCCTCTATTCCTCGGTCTCCCTGAGGACCCAGACGAGCCTGGAATGGCTGAGTCAGCTGCATTTTCTCCTGTCTCCAGTTCCCTTAAACCTGCTTCTGAAATTGGCTGTGGTACCCGAAGTTTTGCTTGCCATCCAGCCCGTCTCCTGGGGTGTCCCCATTAATCACGAGTGTTCTCTTTTCTCTCTCTTGCCTGGCTCTGAGGACAGCAGGTAGGTGTGAGTAGGTGTGTGAGAGTGAGTTTGTGGAGTGCATGTACCTCCCTGAAAACAGTTGGGGACTAAGTTTGTCTGCAATAAAGAGTTAGCTGCTTCTTTTTTGATAACCATACACCATCCCATTTCTTCCAAGGAATGACAGGTCCCTGGGGGTGAAGCATCTCCTTGACTGGGAGAAACCATCTATTTTTGTCCTTTTCTAACTCAGTTCCTGAAGCTGTCCTGCAGCAGCCTGTCAGGCCTCTCTGCTGTTAAGAGCATTCTCTCCTGGGACTCTCTGGTTCTGGGACTCCCCCACATTTGAAGTGGACTTCTGATCCCAGGAGCTATCATGCAGAGATGCTAGGGCTCTCTTGAAGGCGGGGCACACCAGAGTCTACACCCTCCAAAGTTCCTTCTGTGAGGTGTCTAAACACCAGCATCCCCTCAGGGGGCCTGGGGGCACAGCCTGAAGCAGCCTGTCTTTACACAACCGCTCTTTGAAGTCTTGTGTTTTATCTCAGGAAGTCATGTGACTTTTGTGTTCCATGCCGTAATGTCTAGCTGTTTGTTTTCATAGAAGTATGTTTTAACCCCTAATCTTCAAGGAAAATTGAGGCCCCAGGAAGATATTCTGTGCTTATTCTGTGCCTTTATCCTGCCTAGCTTGCCACAATGTACCCCCCAGGGGTACAAGCACTCTAGTTAGAGAAGCATGCGCAATGCAGTCAGAACAACAGCAGAAAAAGCCCATGGCCTCCCAGCCTCCCCTCCCCAGACTTCTGCAAATGAGCCTGTGCTGGTCTGCCTTGCCCATGCATCTTTTGTTCAGGATAGTAGTGCTGATGGAGAGAGATGAAGAATCGGGAAGCTGGAAACAATGCACAGATCCAAGTCCTCAGGAAGGTCCAGGGTTTGTAGAACAAGTTTTAATCCTTCTTGCTTTAGCTTAGCATTATCATGGATAACTGGTTCCTAATCAGAGCTGAGCGTATTGATGAGGGCCAAAGGGAAGCTGAGACAAGAGGAGTACAAGTTCAAGACCAAGCCACACAGTGACACCCTGTCTCAATGAATGAATGAATGGATGAACAAAGTAAATGACTCCAATCAGACAGAAAGCACTGTTTGTTTTCTGTCTATAGCCTTCTACAAAAAGCTACAGGGTAGTAGTTGGATCATTGTTATTATTCACCTCCCCATCTTTTATACTAACATGAGAGGGTGAAAGGAAGTTGCTTTGTAAGGTAGGAAGGTCTCTTAATGGATATGACCCGGAGAAATTTGGGGGGAGACATATCAAGGGGAAGGCAAGTTAAGAAGCACACTGACACTTAGTCAAGTGGACCAAGGATTAAAGTCTAGGGACACCAGAAAATACAACTACACAGAACCAGCTTGGTTGAAAGGAAGTCTTCTGGATGACAAAGGGATTCAGTCTGGATGGGACTCATAGGGGAAAATCCCCAGAGGCCAGACAGCTCTACTTAAGAGGATGTATCAGACCAAGTTAATGTAGTCCAGGTGATATGGCTGCTTCCCTTCTCCCCAGCCCTCACCATTGTCACCCAAAAGTATAGCTATAGGTGAGAAATGGTGAGATTCAAAGGCGCACCCCATTAATATATCTGCGGTATTTCTTAGACAGAAGGGGAAACATGTAGCCTGGGATTTGGCTTTACCCACAGGCATGTGAGGGAGCCAAGTGCAAGAGAGTTGTAAACATCTTGGAGCTGCTCTGAGGCCAGCCCAGTATGGAGACACATTTCAGTGGGGTCATTGGGGCTGGGGAGCAAAGAGGAAACTTGCCAAGTCATAGCGCTCCAATTTGCAGGGAGCAGAGCGTGGATATTTCAAATCATTTCCTTTTCGTTAGTACCTAATCTCCCAGCTGTTCTCTGAGCATTGGCTCAAATACTAGAAAACAGTTGGCCTCAAATGTGAAAGCCACAGGCTTCTTTAAATTGTGTTGTCTTGTTACATTGGTGTGTCATGTCAACCCAGACTCCTGTACGGTTTCTGGGAGACGGGAATTTTGTCTGATGATGAATTTAAAGGAAAATGAGTCTTTTTTTCTTTTTTTTCCCCAAGGCCACTTGGTGTTAAATATAGCTTGGGCTCTGGTCTTATTTTGAAAACTCAGAAGTACCCAGGGGACTTTTATGTCATGATTACTGTCTTTGATCCTTCTTGTGCTCTCTTGGCTGTGGGGTCTGAAGTAACAAGACGCCAATGAGCTACATGAAAACCATGTCTCTCACCAGAGTTTCAGGTGAATCTTGGTCCTCATCACACCGACTGAATCCTGAGCTTCACACTTTTGTCTGAGCTTATAAAACCAACTCATTTATCCCTGTGATCCTGATGTTATTGGTCCATTTTTTTTTTTCTACCATGGAAACTAAGGTTGCGAAGGATCATGTAACTTCCCCCAAAGATCCCATTTTTAAAAGATATACCCTCAGAGTTTGACTGACGGGTTATAATGTCAACTATGGGCTCTTTCTCTTCCAACAGGAATTCTCATTCCACATTCATGTATTCACTGGTTCCTTTGTTTATATATTTAACAAACATGCATTGGGCATCTACTGTGTGTCAGGCACCAGAGGCACAAAGATGACTTAGACATGGTCCCTGTGCTCAAAGATTGCAAAATCTAGTGGAACTCAGTCTGGTCTTGAAATATTTATTCCACAAATATTTAACATTTAGTAGAACAAACAGTGAGCCTGATAGAGCTCAGAGTTCTATTGGTTGTTTTCCTGTTCCTACAGTTGTTGTTGCTGTTATTTTATGAGTGGCTGACATCCCCAAGGGACTCACCAGGAGGCCTGGTCACTGATTCACTGGGTCTGGAGACAGAAGCAGACATGTACAGTTTTAGACGAAGGCAGGTGATACTTCAGAACCAGCTACAAACCAAAGCTTGGAGGAGAGATGGTCCTTTATGTAAGGCTAGATGCAGCTGGCAGATGTTGTGAGTTTACCAGTGGTTGAGAGTGCCTCCTTTGGCAGAGCTGCTGTTTTGAACTGACCAGATGTTCATCTTAGTTCTTCCCCTGCTCTGGCTCTTAGGGGGAAAGTCTTCTAACAGGCTTCATCTCTAGCCTCCTATTGCTTCTGCATATAATCAGGCTCAGCAAGATGGGTAAAATTGCTTGCTGCACAAGTTTCATGATCTAAATTTCATCCTGGAACCTAAGGTGAAAGGAGAGACCCAACTTCTGAGAGTTGCCCATTGACCTCCACATGGGTGCTGCGGCATACAGGCACACATGGCACATACATACCATACGTACAAACATACTAAATGCAAGTATTTAAAACCCCACCGACCCTACCTCACACCTCTGCTGCCTTCCGCACTCAAGGGTGCCACACCTTTGCCTCATCCCCCACACATCTTTTGGTTTCCTTTCAGGGGTCTCTTTCAAGTCTTTTCGAATCAATATCACAGTGTGAATACTCTCTGATAGGTGTGTTGATTTCTTTATTTAGCCTTGATTCCTTGGCTCCCAGACCCAGCTTAGTTTGTAGTATGTATATGTGAGGTGTCAGAACGTGTTCTAAGATGTGACTAGTGACACAAGAAAACAAGGAGAAAAGGGGGAGAAAACGTAGAAAAGAAACTGGAGATAAAATATTCTGAAGCAATAACCAGAGGATGTGAGTGGCACATCTAAGGAAAATAATAGACGCTCTTGTACTCATGTCAAGCCCCATCTTGAACACATATGTCCAGATGGCCAGGGATGCCAGCTCCCTTTTCACACCGATCATCTCAGTACCAGCACAACTTCCGTGGCAGGACTGAGTCATGGACGGTTCCCACGGTGGGTCAGGCCTGCAGTGCAGCCAGGCAGTGGACAAGGATGTCATCCAGCTAGCCAGGGGGTCATTAGCATTCAGGAACTATGACAAGCCCCAGCTCCCTGTCTGCTTCCATGCATGGTGGACAGGAGTGGCCTGGGCTGAGGAACGGAATGCAAGGCAGGGCCATTCCGCAGCTGCAGGTTAACTGTGGACAGATCTCATACTTGGAGAACAGTTTTCCCCTAGATGCATTATCTGAACCATTTCAAAGCCCTTTGTCTGAGCTAAGCTGTCTGTGGGTGATGCTTGTGGCTGGAGACTTGCAGAAAAGATGTATTTTCTGACAGGGAGAAGGTCACCCAGACAGAAGCCATTACAATGAGCTGCGGTTGGGTCAGAGTTTCCAGGATGCCAATCGATGTGTTCCCTGGCATCACTCAAGCATTGGGATTAGAGTGCTAGCCAAGAAAATGCTCTTCAAATTGGTCAACAGGTCACGTGCCATGGCAAAGTCACTCTTTCATTTACCCTCCACCTCTTAGTGCTTAGAGCCGGAGTCAAGAAAAGATGGACACTCAGGAGTCAAGAGAAGATGGGTGGGGAACTATTCCTGTTATCACTACTAGGTGGGGTGGTGGGGTAAACCCAATATAGAAGGCTTAAAGAAGTGCAGAGGTTTCTGAGGCTGAGGAGAGAGATGAGAAACAAGATAGAGTTGATGGTATGAGAGATGGATCAAAACGGAGGCTGACTAGGAAAGAGTCAGTGTGGATGGGACAGGAGACATTTTTGTGTGTGTCACCGTCACCTCCACTTACTTTATCAGTTTCGCTACACTGCCCTTCAGCCAATACTGTTTGTGAACGAAGTCAGCCTCCCTTTGTGACAACTGGCAAATTTGGATATAACCTGTTGAACGCTCTGCGTTCTAGCTGTTTATAACATCTGAGCCTAGGAGAGAACACTGAACTGGGGTGTTGAAAAGATCTGAGTGATGGGAAGAAATGTGGAGCTGGCTCCTAGGGCTGACTTTTCATGCTCTGCCTTGCCCTCCTTTTCCTCACTTACAAAGTGGAGAAGCAACTTGAAGGATTTATCACGAGAAGATGGCATCCATTCCAGAGCTCCTAGGCAGTCTACAAATGATGTTCATGAGAAGACACAGCGTTTGGAGCGGGAGGCCCCCAGGGAGTCAGACTCAGGAGCATCTGCTTCTCCTGAGCAGAGCCTGCATCCCATCAAAATCAACCCTGCCTCTTTGCTCTGCATTGATGTTGCCTTTTTTGCTGTGTCTGTGGTGGCCTTAGCTGAAAAAATAAATAAATAAACACGAGATGGGGTGAGAGGTTGGAGAAGGGATGTGCCAAAAGACAAAGAAAGAAAGAGAGGAAGATTGATTTCTGGGCAGAATTTATATCTTTTTGGCTTTTTCAAAGGTAAATGAATAGATTGTTGTTGTTTTCCAGCCTGCCACTGAGAGTGTGCATGCACCTCTGTTATGTATAGACCCTTTTAAAGGCTTCTGGAAGCAATCCCTAACATTTCTATAGGTGCAGACAGATAATTGAATGCTTTCAAAGACCACTGTGAGACAGGGAAAGTTCAATTTTGCTGTGTGCTGGTGCCGGCATTGACTGAGCGGGCCACATGTGTTTTCCTGAGGAAGTTGAATTTCTTTTTTGGCTTTTCTTTCCTCTCCTGCCCTTTCACCCCCTGTCTCCCTACCTCTGATGAAGCACTTAGACAGAGGGAAAGAAACAATGCATAATCACCCTAAAGTCACTCCAAACAAACACAGCCAAAGCTTCCAGCTACTTCTCTGGCTGAGAATGAAAAGCACTGCCTCTTTGCTCCAGGGTCTGACAGACAGGGGTGCTTCCCGCTCCGCTATTATTAGAGCCTGCATGGCAGAAGCCAGGCAGCTCTGGGCGATGGGGGGTTCTTGTTTTAATTTGTTGCCTGTGCAGGCAGAACAAAGTGACATGCGGAGAGAGGGCAAGGGATTTCCTCCTGCTGCTATTTCTCCACACGACAGCCATTGTGCACGTGTGTCTTGTGTGTGTGTGTGTGTGTGTGTGTGTGTGTGTGTGTGTGTGTGTGTTTTGGCATAAATGAGGGATGTCCATACATGTATGTATTTGTGTAGGGGCACATGTATATGTATGTATTGGCATAACCAAGGATGTCCATGCATGCATGCATGCCCTTGGTGTATGTATATGTGTGCTCACACAAGTGTACAAATACACTCAGTGGCCAAGGTGTGGATGGGCCTTCTGGGTAAAACAAAAATGTGCTTTATCATGCCATAATCCACTCCTTTTGGGCACAGAGAGGAGGTGCACAGGTGTTTGCTGTAAGAAGGCAGAGATAGCCTGTCCCTCCAAAGTCACTGCAAATCCACCTGGCATTGACCATCCATCTGTATAAATGATACCCACATTTTACTCAAATACCCTTTCAAATATTGGCATATTTTTTGTTTGTTTGTTTTTGAGACAGGGTTTCTCTGTGTAGTTTTGGTTCCTGTCCTGGATCTCGTTCTGTAGACCAGGCTGGCCATGAACTCACAGAGATCCACCTGCCTCTGCTTCCCGAGTGCTGGGATTGAAGGTGTGCACCACCACCGCCTGTCATATTGACACCACTGTATAGCTAAAGAAGCTGAGGCTCAAAGACACTGGGCAAACTACCCAATGTCCACTTCAGTTCACACTGACTCCAGTGCACTTTCTACTTGGCTTGTCCCATTGGGTTGTAGGATGGTGTGGAAAGGAAACCTCTTAAGGTTACAGGTAAAAGGACTGGGGAAGATTCAGCAAGGTTCTTTCCATTGGTGGGCAGAGGTGGGCAGCAGGCACAGAGCTCTTGGAGGCTATGGGAGAGGGATGTCCCAGACAGCCTTGTGTTTCTTGGGGAACACTGCATACCACCTAGAATGGAGCCCACCAAGAACCACTCGGAACCCTTGTCACATCCTCTCCTGCTCCGTGCCATAGACTACTACTCATCTTCTGAGGGTTGGCAACTTGTAGGAGATACTTCTGGATTCTAACCAAGCCCTTCCCTTAAGCTGGATGACTTTCTCTTCCCTAGGACTGTGGACAGGACAACTCACTGCCTGACTTCAAGGTGAACTCCTGAAATCCTGTATCGTTCCAGGCCCCACCGCTCTCTGATCTTCTAGAAGGAGCACATCAGAGTGCCCAGGGAATGCTTTCTCCATGGCTTCCCAGGGTCTTCTTAGAATGCAGACTCTCCCAAAGCGAAGCTCAAAACCATGGAGTTGTACTTTTCTTGAGCCCTCCTCCCAGGCCAGGGATTCCAGCTGCTGGTCACTGGGCTCTTGGTCTTCATTGTGGTCTCGAAGTACTTCATGAGAACCGCTTTTCATAATTCTCACACGGAGCCAGGGGGTAGAGATTATTGGTAATCTCATTTTACAGATGTTGGCTGCAAGGCTCAGCAATGTCGAAACATTCCAACCCTACTTGTGTCCCAGGAATTTTGTTAATAATTCTGCCTATACATTTCATTTTGGAATGCAAGCATTCCAACCCTATTTGAACCCCAGGCCTTGACTCCACTTTCTATTTTCTGCCCCAAGGTATGGACGAGGAGTCTTTCCCTAACTCCTTTCATTTTTCATTTCTCTAGACCCCACCCCAATTTCAAGAGGCTCCTACTGCTGTGCAGTCCGCCCTTGGAGACCTGAGTCTTCTTGCCAGCGTTTGTCAAAACTGTAAAGAGGTTCTGCTCTACAATCCTGGTGACAAAACGACAGTCCCTTCTGCTAGGAGACCTCTGAGCAAAGCTTCTTTTGTCTGCCTGTTCTGTCTAAGGCAGTATGGGTAAAGAGCATGGGCTCTGGAGCCAGAAGATTCTGTGTTAGAATCTGAGAGCCATCAATTTTTAGCTACATGACCTTAAGTAAAACAATTGAATATTGTGGTAGTTTGAATGTAACTGGCCCCCATAAGCTCATAGGGAGTGGCACTATTAGGAGGTATGGTTTTGTTGGAGGAGATGTGGCTTTGTTGGAAGAAGTGTGTCACTGTGGGGGTGGGCTTTGAGGTTTTATATATGTTCAAGCCACACCCAGTGTCTCAGACTACTTACTGTTGCCTGCATATCAAGATGTAAAACTTTCAGCTCCTTCTGCAGCACCATGTCTGTCTGCATGCCACCATGTCATGCCATGATAATAATGGACTAAATCTTTAGAACTGTAAGCCCCCCCCATTAAATGTTTTCTTTATAAGAGTTGCTGTGGTCATGGTGTCTCTTCACGGCAATAGAAACTCTTAGACAGATATTTATGACTTGATCACCAGGACTATAAGATGGGGATAACAACAGTAGGTTCCTCAAAAGGTTATTTGGCAACTGAGATTAACTCTATAAGAAGAATTATTAGCAAAATTCCTGGAACACAAAAAGCACTGGGTACCTGTTAGCTAATATCATTATTAATATTATTGGTATCTTCTACAGAGTCATAGATTTTAGGCCAGGAAGAAAAATGTACGAATCACCTGGTTGGCCCAACATCCTAGTCTTAGACAAATAGAGGATTTGTAATCAGGAGTTGTGAATTCAAATCTCATATTTCCACTTACTTCTGGTATCTATCAATTTGAACAGCTTGTTGGACCACTCTAAGCCTTATTTACTGAAAGTGTAAAGCAGCGGTTGTAATGATAAATATTGGCCTATTTCCTAGAATTGGAAGGATCAGGCAAAGAGATGTCTTAAGAGAGAGGTGGACTTTGCATAAACAATAATTGATTGGTCCCAGAAGACAAATATGACTCCAATAGATGAGTTGTAATGCCCTCCCTGACCAATTGGCCTCAGTGACCTGTGATGCAATCTCCAGCATCATGTTCCTGTGACTAGGCTTGGAAAATAGGCAGCTGTCCTTAAGCCAGTGAAGACTTGGAGCCAAGCAAAAAATGGCAAACAATGACCAGACACATCTAACCAAAATAAAGCACAAAAAGAAGATACAACAATGAGACATCATGGTACCAAATGGCAAAGGAATTAAGATCTGGGAAACCAAACCAAGGTGAGCTAGGAATGGACTCTCACCGTAGAAAGAACAGGAATAGCTCCTATCAGCCAAACATGGGTACCATATAGTTATGAGGGTTATGAGCAAACACTATGCATTTAACTCTCACTCCAGATGAAGATTGGACAAGAATAATTTGCTCTCTAAGTTACTCTCTTAGGGATATTTATGGAATTGTCTCCAACTAGCCCCTCCTGTTGACAATACAGCTCACTCACTACTTCCTAATATCTGTCATTTCCAAGTTTAACATATGAACAATCACTTAATATTGCCCATCTTAAATGCCTCAGCTAAAGCATAAAGCAACACAGAAAACAGTAATGAAGAGTGAGACCTGAGGCCTTTAGTGCTGTGCATTGAGTTACTACTATCCAGATCCTATCTATGCATTTCCTGTCTCTCAACTAATTACCATTTAGCTTAAGCTAGATCTCCTTCTGTGAGGTTATTTTCCATCAAAACCCACTTAATACTTTGTCTTAGCCACTTTTCTGCTGCTGTGATCAAACGTCTAGCAAAGGCAACTTAAAGATGGAAGGGTTTATTTTGGTTTACTGTTCTAGGGGACAGTCCATCATGGCAGGAAAGTCACAGTTGTGAAGAAGCCATGGCCATGGGAGCTTGAGACAGTTGGTCATAATGTGTCTATATAAGAAGACAAGTCCTTATGCCCATTTATCTTCACACACACACACACACACAACCCAAGCCTAGGGGATGATGCTGCCTTCTTCCAGTGTGGGCTTAAATGCCTCAGCTAAAGATAAGCAAGGACTTCAATCTGGACAGCCAGGTCTTTTCCTGAGATCTTTACCTTTTAAACTGTGGCAGATTTTGCACTTCAGTTAACCTAGTCAACATAATCTCTCACAGGCATGTTCAGTGGCTAAATAATCCCTCACAAGTATGTCTAGACATTTGTCTCCGAGGCGACTGCAGATCATATCAAGATCACAATTAACATCAACTACCACATACTTCTATAAACTAGCTCAAGAGAGCCATACTGCTCTTCTTGGGGCTTTACCATAAGATATCAGGAGCTAAGAAAGAGCCATTGGGCAATATTTAATTTACTCACATAGATTTTGTTTTCTTATGACTGAAGATCTCTTGTCTTTGACACCTTGCCTCCTACACAGCTTCTCCCTTAACCCAACTTGACATTTGTGATTCAAACTACCAGACTTCATGTATTTTCAGGCCTACTTGAAGCTACAGGAACTGCCTGGCTCAGTTTTCAGGTCCATGAGCTGAGCTAAGTCAAGGCTGTTTGGTGCAATCCTGGAATTCAGACTCCTCACCAGTACTGCAGATCTTGCACGCCATGCCCCAGTGTAATAACTTTACCATCCTCCACCACTTGCTTCTGTTCTATGGCATCCTCTTGTGCACACATTTTCAGGAGCTTCTAGTTTTCCCTGCTAGCAACATCCCACTCTAATGAGACCCAGTCTTGAAAGGCAATGCATCTCTTTCGTGCCATAAGGTAATATACTTTAATGCAATTGTTTTTACTCATGATGCTGGGCAAGGCAAACACTGCATTGAAAATTTCTGGAGGGTATGCTTTCATGTAGGTAAGAATTTCATGTGAAATATATCATTTTTTCTTAATATAATATATAGAAAAGCCCCAGTGTAATAACTTTACCATCTTGTTGGATACACAGAAAATAATGAGACTGGACTGAGGTACTGGCAAAATTAGAGAACCACTCACATTTTCTTTAACATTTTAATATATAATTATTATAACACTAATAAAGTATGTGACTAGTGAGTGCACATCCCAATGTATTTTCATATAAGTAGGTGTGCACCTGTGCCATAACTAGGTAGGACAAGGTTTACAGCATCTTTCATACTCCGCACCCTTATCTTCAGAGACAAACAGCTTTCTGACCTCAACCACTGATGAGCTTTGCAGATCTTGAAACCTCAAACAAGTGTAACCCTAAACCATATTCTTCATATTGTTTTGTGTTTGGTTTCTTCTGCTTCACATTATTTTTCCTGAGACTCCTCCGCTGTGCTGTGCCATGTTCTTCTGGGTTGCTGTTTATTGCCAGTACAATGCAATCTGTGTAAGTACGCTTTCACCCATTTACTCTAAATAGACATTTGAGTCACCCTTAGTTTACCAGGAAGCTGGTTGCTGTGAACATTCTTGTACACATCTCCTGACACCCATAAGCACTCCTTGATGCTGGATCTATATCCAGGTGCATCACACAGAATATGTAGGCTCAGCTTTCCTAGGTACTGTCAAATAGTTTTCCAAAGAGATTGCATCAAGTCCATGTTGTAAAAGTTTAGTCCAATGACCACTGAGTTCCCTAGTGTGGGCCAGGAGCTCCTCTAAGTGTTAGAGCTATTAGAGGCAGTGGGCATATGCATGATCTACAAGTCCTAATAGATCAATAGCAGCACCAACAGAGGTGTTGTATGCATGAGAATTCAGCAGTATATCTAGTCAGGGAACCCTTTGGGGCTCTGGGTTGGCCTCCAAAGGCTTGGCGAGGTGCACAGGGTTTGGTTTCTGAAGGAAGAGTTGCCCCTGGCTACATGGATGCTGTGGGCCCTTCCCCAGTTAGAGCCAGGCGGGGCTGTCAAGAGTGAACAAATGGCTGCCAGCATGAACAATGATTTACAGGAGAAGGTTGAGACATTGGTGAGATGAATACCACGGACTCCACCGCCATCCTGGAAGCCATTCATCAGGGCAGCTTGGCAAAGAGGGGCATAAATCCCCAGCCAGGGAGACCAAGCAGGGCTGCACAACAAGGAAGAGGATGTGGGATGTGAGGGCAGCCTCCGGGGGCTGCTGCTGCTGAGCCTGCCAATGTCAGGAAGAGTTAAGTCTGCAGGAATCCTCCGAGGTGAGGTTTGCAAGGATGGTCCTTCCTCTCTCAGACATGAAGACATGCTGCATGGTCACTGGCACCCCGCTAAAAGACCTTTCTTAAGAGAGGTCTACCTGGCTCAAATTATATACTTTATTATTTTATTTTTTAGTAAAAGAGGAAAATTCAGAGCGGGTTTGAAATGCAGGTCCTCTCCCTCCTCTCAGCTTCTTGCCCACCAGCCCCCCGCAGGGTCTCAGAAGGATGGAAACTGGGTAAGCCCCCAGGAACAGAACACTGAGTGGGAACAAGCAGAGCACATGAGTGAAGGAGGGATTTTTATGAGTGAAATTGCTCACAAGCTCCTTTAATAATGTTATTCATCTTTCTGTCAAAGTCGTCACATTAATGTAGCGGGGAGAGATTTAGAGGAGATGAATTAAGACTTAAATACACAAAATGACTTGGGGAATATTTAAATACAATACATTTTATGTTCGTGCGGCATCCTTTGTCATGGTGTCGTTCATGACTCTTGCCTGGCTCACACAGCCTGGGAATCAACAAGTCCTTCCTCTTGCCTACACTTCCCACATCCAGTGCCCTTGCTGCACACCTAGTGTGTAGAATTGCTACAGTCTCAAGGGAGCATGGCAGCAGTCCCCAGCTGGTCAGGAGACTCAGTGTTTGTTCAGGTTTAAACAGGCCTCTTTTCATTGAGGGACCACAGTTTATTTGCTGAGAAAATAAGGCAAGTAAGTGTCCCTCTGAATGTTAAAGGAGGCAGAGAGAGACCTTCTTCTCCTTCTCGGGTACAATTGCAGAGGCACAAAGGGAAGGTGGATGCTGTTCAAAGCTTCCTCTCACCTTCCACAGCAGCTCTGGTCTGTCTACTTTGATATACTGACAGTTGAAACTTCTATCCTTGTAAAGTCCTTTGTCTTTAAGAAGTTAACCCCTTTCCATTTCTTAAAAAAAAAAAAAAAAACTATAGGTAATATTTATTTACTTACTTATTGTGTGTGGTGTGTGTGTGTGTGTGTGTGTGTGTGTGTGTGTGTCTGTCTGTCTGTCTGTGTGTATGTGTGTGTGTCTGTCTGTCTGTATGTATGTTCTTGTATGTCTGTCTGTGTGTCTGTAATTTTAGGGAGTCTGTTCTCCCTGCTGCTGTGCTGCCAACTAGCTGGCCAGCAAGTTTCTAGGTGATTCTCCTGTCACCACCTCCCATCTCCTTTAGGGGAGTGAGGATTACATCACCCCATTTTTATAACACAGCCTTCCTGGGATTGAAGTCTGGCCATGAGGCGTGTGCCTTTACCTGCTTAGCTGTCTCCGCTGTGCTATCTACTTTCTTTCTCTCTGTTCTTCCTCTCTCTTTTCCTCCTTCCTCCCTCGATCCCTCCCTCCCCTGACTAGTCTCTCACACCTTCTTCCCTCCACTCCCTTCTTCCACCGTTCTGGGAATATTTGGTAAGCCCCCCCTTCTTTGAACAAAGGACTGTGTTCAGAATGTGTCAGTGGGCAAGTCTGACATGGCTCCTGCCTTCCTGGTTGGATAGTCCAACTCCCACATTCCCTGGACATAGGACTTGGTATGAAGCTTATGTCTAGCTGGGGTGAATCAGAGAAACCTTGCTGAGAAGGAGGGTTTCCACGGCCACCAGTCTGTCTGTTTACTGTGCGCAGAGGGCTTTCTTTGGATAGATAGAGCTAGTTATCCCAGTGGGAATGGGGAGGCTCAGCTTTAGCTGCAGAGAGAGTAGAGTGAAGGCATCGGATGAGACACTCAAATTAGAGGCAAGGATAGCTCAGACATGGGAATTCTCCCTTGGGTCCATCTTCCCACTGTCTACCTGGTCTGGAACCTTCGACCTCTACCGACTTCTGTACTTGCTCTTTACCTCTCCCCATCCTCTCTGCTCAGTGTGTGGAGAAGGGAAACCTATGCCTTTCTGGATGGGAAATCGTCTCGTCCAGCCTATCTTGCTCACTCTTCTCTGGGCATCACTGAGATTGCTTTGAGGACACTGGCAGGCAGCCTGATGAAAAGTCACCAGAAAGGCCCTTGGGACTCCGCCTAGTCTTTCAGCTGAATCACCAGAGGTGGATGCTGCCCTGGGAACCAAGCAATTCCTGATGGTTGTTCCTTCAGCTCCTCCCTCTGTCAATGACATTTTGGTAAGAATTTGACCCACTTGTCTAGTTACTATCTCCATTGGCCCCCACTCACTGGGGAGATTGAATGGCCTTACCTCCATACAGGATGCTGTCAGCCTACAGGGTATGGACTACGGGATATGCCAGCCATGGGATATGGGACGCACTCTTGATCCATTACTGGTGAGAGACTGAATTAGAGGCCCTAAGTCATGGAGGCCCACGTGTAAGAAATTTCCAGAAAGAGGGCTGTGCAGGACTGTGGGTGTGGCAGAAGCTGAGGGTCCACCAAAGGGGGTGAAGAGGTAACCACTCACCTTACTCTCAGTCTCTAGGAGGCTCTAGGGGAAACAAGAGGAGGAAGCAGGATTTGGGGACTATGGGAATCTAAGCCACTCAGAAACCATCTATGAGTGATTCCCTGTTTGACATAAGTTTAGCTCGTCTAGAGAAAGAATCAGAGTTCCCCAGAGGGAGGGGCTCCTTCCACTGTCAGTGGAACATGTCAGTCTGAAGTGATGGCCCAGAAGGATTAGGGCAAAGAAGGAGGGGGGGGAGAGGGAGAGGAGGAGGAAGGTGTACACTATCTCATCCTGGGAAAAATGGTGTTCACTAATCCAGAAGACTCAAGGATATGGGGCTTTTTTGACCTCCCCTCCTCCACCCCCTCCCCTCCTTCCCCCCTCCCCTCCTTCCCCCCTCCCCGCTCCCCCAAGAAGCCAAGATGAGTCTATAGTCCAGTCAATTGACTGGACACAGAACCAGAAGAGACTTATTCAGTGGCTGCCAGGCTTCCTAGAGCACGGAGTGGGAATTTGTTTCTGGAGCCAAGAGAGGGAGGAGATGATTATGGGAAGCCCTGCCAAGGCCAGACCCCAAGACTGGACCCCATTGGTTTTTGAGTGGGGACAGGCAAGAAAAAGTCTTAGGACCAGGACAGGGTGTCTCTGGTGTCATGAAATAGAGCCAGCTCAGTTTTACCTGTGTGTGGAGGGTCTGCTGTAATACCCAGGTCTTGCTCATGTATGTACTGTGTGTATTGATGGATTCTTCTACCCAGTCTCCATCTTTTAGGTTCACGGAAAGACTCATTCAATCCTCAAAATGAGAACAGGAATGCTAGAGCAAGCATGCCCACCCTTGGAACGGCTCACCTCTTTATCACCTGGTCCTTGCCTCTGCCTGTCTGTGTTCTTACAGTGTTGATGAGCCCAGCATCATGACTTTGCACATTATTGAGCCTTAGACAGATGGCCATCAACTGCTGGGTGACAGAGTAAATTCCAGTGGCCCTGGGAGGCCTTCTCAAGCAGCAGACAGGCAATTTATATGAAAGCATTCTATGACATACCTGTTGATAGTAAAGCCATTATTCCGTTATTATTATTGTTGTTAGTAATGATACAGCACCCGTTCTGCTCTAAGAGAATAGATGGTAGAGATGGCTTTCAGAGAGTACAGTCCCTTTGGAGAGTAGCCCTCTTTCAATATAATTTTATATATATATCCGGAGTTCAAAAGTTCAAATCATGTTGGACTCTCTGTCCTAGAAATACAGTGTAAATACATGTATGTCAGGGAATAAAATATAAATTAGAACACAAATAACATATAAGGAGTCTTATCTTCTAACCTGCCTTCTGAACACCAGCATTTAGAGCCAGGATCCTAGGCCTTTGGCAAATGTACCTATAAATGTTAACCTGACCCAGACTATGTTTTATCTATGTGGTCTGGTGAATGATGAGAGTTCTAAGCCATAAAGGAAGCAACCTACATTAAAATCCTGGTGTGTCTCTCAGCAGCTTTGTGCCTTAGCAAACTCTTTAGTGTTTTTTTTTCCCCAAAAGTACTTGATAACTGCTGTGGTCTGAATGTTTGTGTCTCCTTCGGTGATGGCGTGTATGGTACTGTGTATGGTACTGAGTCACCAGCCTCAGTGATTGGCATTAGTGCTCTCATGAAAAAGGTGCCTTTGGAGAGCTGGAGACCACCCAGCCACTTGCTGCATAAGCATAAGGACCTAAGTTGGGATCCCCAGCATCCTATAGAAGATGATTGCTGAAGCTGTAGCGTGTGTCCATAACCCCATCTCTCTTATGGAAAGTGGGCAGGCAGAGATAGGAAAAAATCCCAGGAAGCTTTGGGGCCAGCTAGCCTGGCTTAAAACAATGGTGAACGAAAGATTCTGCCTGAAACAAAGCAGAAGAGGAGAAATGATATTTGAGATTATGACCTACACGTGCATATGGTGGCATTTGTGTGCTTCTACACACACACACACACACACACACACACACACACACACACACACTCACACACAGAGTGACCACAGAGAACTTGCATTCCCTTCCACTATAAGAGAAGATGCCATCTACAAATAAGGAGACTAGCTCTCACCAAACACTAAGCATGTGACATCTTGAGGTTTCCTAGCTTCCAGACCTGAGGGAAACAAATTTCTCTTGTTTATAAGTCATTCAATCTGTGATTTTTTTGTTGCAGTACCAGCCCTTGCAGACTAGAACAATAATAATAATATGCCTATCATTAAAGTGTTTTTGGGAGAAGTAAATGAGGTAACAAATATATACTCCCAAGCCCAGAGCAGAACAAGGGCTTTGTTAAAAATCCTTTGAAGCAGCGTTGAATGGAGGGTTAGTGGAAATATACTCTCAGCAGGTAGGAGACAGAAAATGGACAACTCAACATTATGTTTAGACTTAGTCAGGCACTAACGAGAGGAAACCCAGCCAGAAGCCGAGCCACAGAACCTGTCAAATCCTCATATGCAGATCCCATGCAACCCAACAGCATTCTTCCACGGACTCATTAAAGTAAACAGCCCCTCTTATTTATCAATGCTATTCACCCCGAGCGAAGATGACAACAATCAATTAAATAAACAAATCAAGTCTTAAAAAGCTTAACTCAAGGCAGACATGATTAATTTCCTCATCATTGATTGACATTAACTATATCAGCCAGCTTTGCTATGGTAACAAACAACCCCTGGAAATCCTAGTGGCTTATAATCACGAGCATCACCGTGTTGTTTGCAAAGCCTGTTGGCAGCTCCATGAGCCCTCTTCTTTGAAATCTTGCATTGAAGGAGCTGATCTCACCAACGACCTGCTGTTCTGACGCTGGACAGAACCAAACAAGAGAACCAACCAAGCACACCCCGCTTCTTGGAGCTTCTGAAGTGGCTTGTGCTCCTTCAGTACAAGTAAGTGACAGGGTCCAAGTGACACACAGAGGTGGGGATGTGAAGGCATAGAAGATTCTGTTTTCTAGTCCGCCCCACCCTCGCCTAAAGTCACAGGGAAACAACACAGCCACACGGGATTTTGGAAGATGCTCCATGCTCTATTATCTTCATACATTACCACACTGACTGGGGTGTGTGCAGCATGGACCATATCATTGGGGTCTTCTGTGCAGCTTGGGTCTCCCTATTCAGCCTACATCCTTTCTTCTTTTTTTTCTCTTCTGTTGGCTCCTTTATCCTATTCATCAGGACTCCCTTCCCATGTGGGCTCACTAAGGCCATCTTGTCCATGACCATGAGCAGCAGCAGACATGTGATTTCGATGACATCAGCACATTCTATGTTAAAGCTGGACCCCTGTTCTCCCTCGGGGCCCATATGCCCCAGGCCAGGGCCATCCAACTCCACTCCAGCCATCCCTATAGATTGGTCCCTGAAAAACAGCATTTCTGCTTCAGGTGATGCATCTGCCACTCTCTGAATAATGCATGCCATGCATCACACTGGACCAAGGACAAGCAGCTGAGAAATTGGGGAGCTTTCATTTGATTTCATTATTTTGCTTTTAGACCCAAGCTTTTCTCTTGTCAGGCATTTCAAAGAGGACAAGACAACAAGGTGTTCTGAGATAAGCAGGAAGGCTGAGCATCCTTAGATGTGTGCAGCGAAGAAAGCAGGGCAGGGGTAGCCTTCCCCACAGGCACATGGACCCTGGGGGCATCCTGGCTCTGTGCCATCTGGGAACCTAGGTAAACCAGGTGCCCTGAGTACACAGACTTTGGGGTGTGTGTCTACAGAGTTTGGGGACCTACACCTCCATACACAACATTGAGATACAGAGGAGAACAGATCGTGTGCAGGTGTGGCGATTAGGAGCGGTAAACCAGACTCTGAAACAAAGGACCAGTGTCAGCAAAGCCAGTGAGGGAAATGAGACTCCAGTGAACCGGTAAGAGCACCAGCCAAGGATCAGTCTAACTAAAGTGTTGCTAACTTAGGCCTTTCATAGTGTGGGGAGACTTGGGGGGCACACCTTGTGCCCCACCCAACCAGATTTATCCACTGATCCTCCATAAGCCAATAAAGTTGTCAAACTAATCGCAAAGTGGGGAAAAAGGAAAGAGGAGATTTAGTCAATGTGGAGAAACTGGAAGAGGAACAAAGTGTCAGTGATTTGGGGGGTAGGGAGGGTTCTATCTTTGTGGGGTTCATAGCTTTAGGAGTCTGATAGCCAGAGTGAGGGACATGAGTGTCTGTTAAAAATGTTGTCATCCATGACAAGCCAGTGCAGTGGGACCTGCTTATGAGGTCCCAACCATGCCATGGTTCTCCCACTTTAAGTGTAACAGACTTAACCACAGCCTCACCTGCACCCCCACTGCACACTGGCACGCTGTGGAAACCCCACTGGCTTTCCCTTGCTCCTGAAGGACGTGTGAGATTTCTCCCCTCTGCCCCTTTTCCTTCCACTCCCAACCCGAGTCCCCTCTAATGTCCTCTCTGCTTGCGTAGCCAGATACTGACCTCCTCCATTTCTGGGTCAGCGCGTGCCCTGCTGTCTGGATATTTAGGCTCATGTTGATCAATCCTTTCTATGCCTATGATTACTTCAGCTAAGAGCTGTTGTATTATTAGTAGCTTGAAAACAACAATCCACAATTTTAAGTATCTTCTCTCTGGTCTTTACATTGCTCTGCTCAGCTCTGGAGGACATGGGTGCCTCCAAGGCCCTTCTGAGGACAAAGAAAGGCTAAAGAGACAGGTTAGTCTTATGCTCATCCCTTTTACTCACAGGCTCTTGGCTTTGGTCTGAGTGTTATCTCAGAGGTTCACATATGATTGTTTTGTTTAAAAGGAATAGCACTATGATTTGGAAACCATTGAATTTTTTTTTTTTTTTTACTTTGTCTCCATGAGAAGTTTATGGGCCTGTAAGATGAGGAATCACCACATTTTACAACTTGACCCTCAGAGAGACTCTCAATAAGGGATACAGAAAGGCACGCGCGTGAGAGAAGATACTACCTTGTGTCTCCTGGGTCTGAATCCATCACATCTACAACCCACACTGGGTGTGGCTCATCTCAGACTTACAGGCTAACAACCCTAAGAAGCAGAAACTACCTCTGTACTATTGGCTTCTGTTTATTTTCTATTCGGAACATATGTGTGAGCACACAGTAGGTGGTCCCCTCTTACATAGTCCTGGCAGGTTTGTGGAGAACCACGCTTACCTTCTGCCTTCCCCAGGCAGCACAAGCTGAGTGGTTTACAAGGCTGGGCCAGATATCAGGGCATTTTATGTGATGAAAGGGATGCTTGCTCGCTCCTTTCTTTTGCTGGTGACATGGTTATGAATCTTATTATTAGCCCAGAGGATGGGGTAAGAGGACTCCGCATTCACACCATGCTGTTGCTCTGAGGAAGTCCAGCTGCCTCCTGGAGAGTGATCTGTGCACTGTAGGAATGTGACTTCTGCTGCAGCATCTTATACAGCCTGTGTTCTCTGCCTCCCTAGTCACTCTTCCTCTGTTCCAGGGACGAAATGTTCCTACTAGGGAGAAGGATTAGATGTCACTGACTATCCTGGCCACACAGTTGGGGACATCTCCTCATCCTAACCCTGTGACCCCTGGGTGGGGCAAATCCAGGGACTGCTTTCAGGTAGGGAAGGAGAGTAGGAATTATGGGCAGACTCACAAAGGAGGGAGGGAGGGAGGGGAAAGAGAGAGAGAGAGAAGAAATCAAGGTAAAATTGTTTCCAAATTGAATGTTTTTCACTATTTTCTGTGTGGTGTCTGTGCCATTCCAGATGATTCCCTCTCAGGGGCTTCAGAAAAGCTGTAAATAGAATGGATTGCTTTTAGGGACATACTCTGATAGTTCGCTTCTCATGAAAATATATGCTAATACATGTAGACTATCATTATTGGGGAGACCTATGTACCGACTCTTTTATGTCTACCAGGAGCTGGTTTCTGATTGCTAGCATTTTGCCAAAGTCTCTGCCATGCGTGGGTTGAATATCTAGCAGAAAGGCGGATTCAGCCAAGGCTACATGCTGTGTCTCTCCGAGGCTTGGAGGGGGGTCTTGGTTTGCCTGAGAGAACTTTTCTTCAGCAATGAGCAGCCTAGAAAGCACACATCTTTGTTTAAGCACTCAAAAAGCCAAGCCAGTCCAAAAGACTCACCTGAATTCTGAGACTTCAGGGGTCAGCATGAGGCAGAGGGGACTGCCCACGTGGCCCTTCAGGGAGTAGTGCCACGTCCAGCCAGCCAGGGGCGCCACCTCCTACGTGTCCCCTCCAACTTTTTTCTGCCCAATCCGGGGCTTTTTTGTGAGCTGTCTTCCCACCTGCTCTGCCAGTCACTTCTGCATCATCTTCTGTAGTGGCAAAGTGGGTTAAATAGCGCTCGGCTTTGCAAGGAACACAGCCAACAAATGAGGTATCAAACGCAGCTTCCCGTGTAAGAGATCAGACTCCGGCGAGCACACACGCCGGCGCTCTGCTGGAGCTCCTTGGCTCTGCAGCCAGCTTCATTTAGGATTCATAAATACTTTTGCGTATTCCCGAGCACACAGCCGCCAAAGGAATTTCACTCTGGATCATGGGCATTCAAACGTAACAAAGCGGGAAAATGTGAACATGATGAAGGACAGAAAGGAAGAGGCTATGAAGGAAACCCGAGACTCCCAAGTACTGGGTGTAGGTATGACCAGGAGACGGGCTCTCCCATCTTTTGCTTTCTCCAGAGAAGCTGACCCTAGCTTCAGTTGACCTGTGGCCTGGTGACTGGATGCACCAAACGGTGGGAACAGGCTAATGAATCCCATGCCTGTCAAGGTGGTCTCCAAAGCATGTTGGAACTAAAACCTCCTACAAGCGTCTGGGGAGCAGGGAGGTTCTGAGACCCACCTTGAGCCTCCCAAAGCAAACTCAAACCCAAATGCTTTTAGGAAGCTGTCTGGGAACCTGAAAGTCAGAACCTGGCAGCAGATAAAGTATGGTTAAGCTGTCTGAGAGAGCCCAGCTCTAGCTAGTCGCTATCAAGTGGGGATTATTGTCAATTCTCCAGATACATCAAAAGAAACCAGAAACCTGTGATTTCTTTTAAAATATGCAGTTTCCTTATTTTCAAGTGATGAGCACTAATTTAAAAAATGAATGTTTCACAAGGCAAACAAAACAATCTCAACAGTCTATACCTTACACAATTTTCTACACCAAATCTCCTATTTTATCAAAATCTCCTAATTTATCAATGATTTAGTGAGCTCCTCCAGTTGTATGAAAGTCATTATATGGGGCTCATCACTTACGAGGCTTAACTTTTCTGTTTTTCTTTCCTAACTTGATATTATTTGTTCTGAAGTACTATATTCTTGTCAAGGGTAGGGCCATATCCTTCATATCCTTTTTTTTTGGGGGGGGGTCTTCTCCAGTCACCCAAGTTGACAGCAGGTGTTCATCAATCTTCAGTGAGTCACAATCTAACCTGCTCCATTCCACAAAGGGTTTGAGAAAACCTTTGTAAATGGAAGCAATGGGAAAATAACATGCATAGCTGAGCACATCAAGTTAAATACTTGGACTTGACCTTTTCACTGAGGGCCTCTAAGGTGTGGCACTTGCACGAGTTTCCTCAGGACAGCATCTAAATGTCTTTCCTAGATTATGTGCAGAGCCCCAAGGCTTGAGAGGGTGCCTGGCACATGGGGAAAAGTTCACAAATTGATGTGGTATGGATGAAGAACAAGGCCAGTGAAGTGGCCTCAGAGAGGGAAAAGATCAGAATATGAAAGCCAAGCTCAACTCAAAGCCCTGAACCAGAATAATGAATGCGGATCTCTGTAGCAAGCCTCTTTTGGCCATAAGCAACAGAGATCGAACGAAAACCGGATTAGGCAAAAAGAAGAATGTACTGGCAGGGTATTGAAATACCATCCTTCCAAGCCATAGAAAAAGAAAGGATTCATTTGTACCCACAGGGAAATCTGAGCCAGATAGACTGTCACAAGTCTGCCTTTCATATATGTCTGTTTGGAATGTGACATTATTTTCTTCGCCACCAGACAGGCTTTCTCCATGCACTAGGGAATAGGGCTACCAACAACTTCTGTGTCTCCTATCTAGCAGCTTCCACCCCCACCCCCAGAAAGAGAACTGAGCACACTCCTCCATACTGCACTATTAAAGGTCTGGCAGTGGCAGGGGCTGGGGATGAGGGCTGAGGGGGGGCTCTGTTCTGCATGTGTTACTGGAGTTTCAAGGTCACCTAAGAGCTATATCTTTCAGCTCTGACAGCCACAAGATGGAGTTGCCATGAAGGGCCTTCTTCAGAAAGATATGCACAGCATGACAGCCTTTATTCAAACCCCACGGTTTCTTTAGAAGGAAAAAAAAAAAAGCATTTCCAAGAAGATGGGACACATCCTAGAAGGGAA
Source organism: Onychomys torridus (assembly GCF_903995425.1). Lineage (NCBI taxonomy): Eukaryota > Metazoa > Chordata > Mammalia > Rodentia > Cricetidae > Onychomys > Onychomys torridus. Next base: position 40,548,901 of record NC_050449.1, on the reverse strand, counting down.
GGGTCCTGGTAAAGTGAATGTCCTGTACAGTTCCTACAGCTCTTTGGCTATAAATGGCTCCTATATCCATTATCTTATTTTATTTGTCCCTAAAAACTCTATTTAAAAGCCATAAAGAGTTTATAATTGTTTCCATTTTACTGTTAGAAGAGCATGAAACTCAAGAAAGATTCAGCAACTTAATCATGATCTGTGGATTTGAACAATTTTTAATCCAGGACTTAAACCAAACCATTATTTTTTATTTGTTTAACTTTGATACCAAGCCCATGCCCTTATGTAAGGTTGTGGCTATCTAGAGAGTTTCTTATTGCAAGATCATGATTTCCAAATAGCTTAAAACCTTGTGGTAGGACTGTTGGTTGCTTCCTACCCAGCTATGATGCTTGTGAACCACAACAATGACCAGCAATGTGCAATAACCCTAAGGGTCTGGGGCTGACACACATTCCTCAGTGGGAACCAATAGCTCTTAATTGGACTTAAGCCTCACTCAACAAGAGGGAAATCATGCCTGCTACTAAAAGCTAGGCAACTACACAGGGCTAGTGGAGTCATGAATTTTGGAGAAGAACCTACCACTGTTGATTTGTGAAACCAGCATAATCCTTAAGCACATCCTAAATATGTGTGCTTATACCCATGGATAAGTATAATCCTCACCCTTCATCAAGAAAACACCTCTTTGCAACCAATGGAGATTATTGTAGAAAACCACAACCAATCAAAATGTAGAGTTGTAGAGTCCCATCCCAACAGATTCATCTACAACACAGCCACTGTACCCAAGGCTAAAGGATCACCGTGGAAGAGGGACCTTAAGTATGTGAGAGCCAGAAGAACAGGGAGTTTGCTTTGAGAGTCTGTCTCTTAGGAATGTCAGAAGCTATGTCCATAAAGTCTCAACAATGTGATTGTCTGAACATGAACTAAACAAGGACCCTTTTGCAATAGACATGTTAACATGGATGGGGGAAGCCCAGGAAGTCTCAGCCCTGCCCAAAGAACTACAGGTAGCTAAGGAATCCTGAAAGCAGGAGGAAGTCTCAGCCAGAGAAGAACCTACAGTTGGTTATTCAATACCAAGTGGTCAGCCTTGAAATCATACATGTACCAGTAACATGTGAACCGAGAAGGTTGTATTTATGCATTTAGTTTGTGTGTATGTACAACAACTAATGAAAAAAGAGGTCATGAACATGAGAAAGAGAAAGGAGGAGTACATGGGAGAATTTTGAGAAGGTAAAGGGGAAATGATGTAATTTTACTATAATCTCAAAAACAAACAAAAAATAATAATTTTAAATAATGCTCCACAGCCAAAAAAAAAAAAATCCCCTGTGTAGATCCTTTCTTGTCTTTCTTGTGCCACTGTTTATTGGGATTTCCAGAGGCACACACAGATGACCTTAGCAGTCCTCTCTCTTCTTAGCTTACTGTGTCAAAATACACATCCAAAGATTGAATATCTATCCTTATCCTGTTCCTGATGGTCTAATTTGGCCTTCTGCCTGTGAGATAGCTGGAGTCCTCTGGTCCAACAGTATCTCTGTCCGTGGAAAATGGAGAAACAAAGAGAAAGTCTAGATGGTAATGTGAGCTAGTCACATGGTGGATGCCATGGTGGGCACCAAGGCCACAGCAGAGCATGTTCCATCTTGCACCCAAAAGGAGACAAAGGTACTTCTAAAGCTGAGCCATCCAAGGACTCCAGCAGTCTCTCCACACCTCCTGGCCCCTCCTGCTTTGGAGGGTGATCATGAATATGCAGCTTTCGTTCATCCTGCAGGTCAGTGCCCAGGGAGGTGCTGAAGTTCATTGATTTCATTCAGATTAGCCAGGCCCTGTATCCAAGCTTCCTTGCCCAAGTGTAGTGAGCACAGCATACTAAAAAGACAAAATCACTTCTCACCAGGACAGTATCACTGCCAAGGCATCGATAATCTATTAAGGATGTGGGCTAACATAACACCAGTCATCAATTGAGGGAACCCACCGCAAGGAGAAGGCAAGTCAGGTTTCGATTTCCCTTCCTGGATGAGCCCTTCCCTCCATCCCACAGAGAGCTGCTCTTCCCTAGGTTGGGCCTCATTCATAATTCAATGATCCGCATGGCAGGAAGCCATTTAGAAAAGTTCTTCTGACTTCTTCAGGAGACTGGGGCAAAGGTGACTTACAGCTATTCATCCATGCATGGAAAGCCATCTCAGCTGCTAGAGACAGGGGCCATGGCCTTTCTCAGTCCCACTTGGTGACTTGCCTAAGGGTGACATAATGAATTGCTCTGACCTAGTCAGAGAAGAGAAACATGGGGTAGCAACATTGATACCACCTCTGTTTTCCCAGAAGTCCTAGTTGGGATGAACTTCTGCTTTAGAGGCTTTGCTTTTCCTAAGAAGGAAGTGGTGCTTTTGAATTTTACTGATGCAAGTAAAGGAATGGAGGTCTCTGGTATTCTAGAGGAGAATTTAAAGGATTCATGAATTTGTCCATCCTAAAGTTTAATGAGCAGTTACTATGTTGTAGGCACTGTGCTGGATTCTGGATTTCTGTTGCCTGAGCTCATTTAAAAATAAACATTTTTATTATTCTTTTTAATTGTGTGTTTTTAGGTATCTTAGTCACAATTCTATTCTTGTGAAGAGACACCATGACCAAGCAACTCTTATAAAAGAAATCATTCAACTGAAGGCTTGCTTATAAAAAGTTCAGAGGTTTAATCCACTATCATCAAGGCAGGGAGAATGGTAGCAGCATGGCAGGCACGGTATTGGAGAAGACATTCAGAACTACATCCTGATCTGCAGGTGAAGAGAGAGACAGTGGGCCTGGCATAGGCTTTTGAAACCTCCAAGCCCACTGTCACACCTCCTCCAACAAGACCAGATCTCCTACTTGTTCTAATCCTTTCAAATAATGCCACTCCCTGGTAACTAAGAATTCAAATACTTGTGCCTATGAAGGCCATTCTTATTCAAACAACTATAGAATGTGTGTAAGTCTGTGTGCACGAATTGAGGAGAAGTGTCTGCAGAAGCCAGAAGAGGCGGTCAGATTCCCCTGGAACTGGAGTTAGAGGAGGCTGTGAGCCACCAGACATGAGTGCTGGGAACTGACCTGAGGTCCTTTCCACTGGCAGTACCCACTTTTACGCCCTGAGCCATCTCTGTAGGCCTGCCTGAACTCAGTTTTAAAATTTGTTTTCTGATGTACATTTATAAAGCACTAGTAAACTGTGTGCCTGGGCCTACAACAGATTCTAGGAGAAGAGCCATGAACAAGACAAGACAAGGCATCTAGGGAGGACATAGCCAGTACGTGAAGTGCACATGAAAAGTTCTTACTCATCAAAATAAGGACTCTACAGGAAAGAGTGAATGAAGTAGGGGTAACTTCAGCTAAAAATGTCTCTCAGAAGAGAGAAAGTCAGAGTTGAAATATGGGCCAGAAGAAGTTGGTCATGCACAAAAAAGGACAGATGAATGTTGCTGGCAATAGTTGTGCACTGGCAGGTCCCTTACAGCTGGTTCACTGGGGGAAAGCAAGCCTAGCTTTGTAGTGTTTGCCGATATCCATGGTGCAAACACTCCCACATTGAACATCTAATGCTGCCAACCTGATGTCACTGAGCTCAGACTCAGGAGAAGAAGAAAACAGTGGCTGCTTACCAGCCCATGCCAGCCGACCTCAGCACACTGTATTATGCTTCCCAGTCCTACTAAAGGGCAAGTATGGCCAGTGCCAAGAAGTCAGACGACAACAACACTGATGGAACCAGGAAGAGTTCTCTGTGGCTAACAGGTTGGAGGTCAGGCCCAGTCTATATAATATGGATAGGGGACTCCACCATTCAATACAAAAATCATCATGTCTGGTCCTTCCTGAGCCCATTTAAAAATTTATGTTCCCACATCACCCTCCTCTGTTGATGCATTAAGTGAAATTTAATATGTGAATGTCCCTGTATTGGTAGAAGGCTAGATAAGGCATGCTGGTCACTGTATAAAAATGAGAACTATATAAGGTCTCTTCCTCGAAGTCCTCATAGCCTGATAGAAGAAAGGAAACAGGAAAGGAGCCCTAATTGTTTCACATCTATCCCATTAATACAAGTTAGAGATACCAAGAGGGGGAAACACAGGAAGTTGGTTCTGGTTTGGTTTGGTTTTTCCTTTAGTTTTGACCAAGAAGAAGTAATCATATAAGAAGGATTACCATTAACTATTCTGATGATCCCATTGATTGCTCATCAAGGAAGCCAGGTTACAGTGTTTGGCCACTGACACCTTCAAGATTTAAGAAACTTGAGCCTGGAGAGATGGGCAACATCATGGAGGTTGCCAATCCATAAAATGCTTTATTAGTATTGAGACCAATGAAAGTAGATATTGCCATCTTCTACTTGGAATTCTGATACTGTAACTTATAGCACAAAGTTCACATAATTGTTCTCTCTGATTGGCATTTGGGAGATGGTCCCTGGTGATAAGTACACTCCTGTTCAAGGCTGGCCAGTAATGTCTCAGTGTCTGCTTTGTGAAATACTCTACAGAGTTACATTGATTTACCTTGTGACAGCAATGAAGAGCCTGGTATCCTGGCATGAAAACCAGAAGAGAAATCTGGCAGATTGGAAACCTAGGACCAAAGCATGAGAGAAATGTCCCAGCTGGCGATACACCCAGAAGTGACAGTTGGACTCATTGGAAATCCCATTCTTTCACTTCTAAGAGAATATGAACAGTATAGAAGGGTAAAGAATTCACTAGAATGTTGACAGTGGGCAGAAAGAAGATGGGGGGGAGAGGAGAAGGGAGGCAGAGGAAAGGAAGAGGAAAGGGATGGAAATGGGGCACTAACTTTCTAGAAACAAAGAGAAATCCATGTGGACAAAGAAAGATGCAGCCTGAAGGTTAATAGGTAGCCAAGAGGTTATGAGATTGAAAACTGAGAAAAGACAAGTGACGAAACGTGTTACTCAACATTTGAATGGCTGTGGTTGCCATAATGCTATAGCCTCGATAGAGTGTCTTTTAGTTTGGAGGGCAGACATAACTTCCTTAGCTCTTGGCTCAATTGTCTCTCATAACAAATGAGAGTGAGAAAGTGGGGTTCTGAGAACTAATATTGGACTGAGGCAGAAACTGAACCCAAGTCTCCTAAATCGAATGTGCACCCTCTTTCTGTCTCCTGGAGTGTCTTTTAGCAGGGTGCCTTGAGGTCAAAGTGAGGCTACTATTGAAAGAAAGCATGTGGAAGGGGGCAAGGTCAAGCATTTGTTTAAGAAGTCACATGGTGAAGAAAGACAAAGTAGCAAATTCAAGGGTCTTTGATTCTAGGGTAATGATAATGATAAATGTCTGGGACTTGTAGAGAGCAGGGCTGGATATCAGAAGACATGAGATGAGATCCTATGAGGGAGCAGAGATTGGAGGGGAAACCCTGGATGCTATTATCCTAAAGACAAATGAAGAGAAATACATGAAAATAGAGTTTCCACAAAGAAGACTATGGGACCAAGAACATATGTACAGGAGCTTGACAGGGAAATTATCTACCACCACCACCACACCATTGTGTGAGGGCATCCTGAGATCACCCTCTTAAGCTAATAGGGGCATTTGTAGAAGTGAGAGCCAGAGAAGCAAAGTCTCTGTAGAGATTTTCCAGGACTTTCTGACACTGTTATATTCCATTAATGACTTCTGGGGTTGATTTGATAAGGACCCAGAGACTTCTTAATCCAGAGACTCTATGGCTGTCTTTGCCTGCTCTTCAGGGTGGCTGCTGCAATGCACCCAGGCACAGACTTGGCCAGCCAACACTTGATATACCAGATTCTCCTCAGCTTCATATCAGAGGTTCTAACTCCTGGACATTGTACCTACAAGTTGTACCTGTTATCTCAAACTTGCAGGGACTGGAAGGATCATAAAATAACAGAATCTCAAGTGTTAGAAGGATTACCCAGGCTGATTCTTAAATTCCCTTTGTAACTCCACCAAATGTCCCGCTCATCATCTCCTGTGACAAGACACCCATTGCTCCTTGAGGCAGTTTGTTCCATTTTTAGGCATGTCTAATGGATATAAAATTCTCCCTCATATTTGTCTTAGATCTGACCTCTAGGCAATTCAGAATACAGAAATAAATTGGCTAATTCTCATTCCTTTGGGACTGAACATCAAAATTTGAAGAAAGCCATTATATGCCCTGTGTTTTCTGTTTCAGAGAGAGTCAGCCAATTTTCTCCTGCAGTTTCTGAACCCCATGATGTCTCATCAAGTATCCCCTGCACACACTCTAGGATGCAATGGTGGTAGGTGTGCCTTTGGTGAACCCATCTTCTCATTCCGATCCTTTGTCCTTCTCTGATGCCTTTTGGCCATGCTTTCTTTGTATCTAGTTTCCTTTTTGTTACATCCATCCTGAATACTGAATGTTGTCTTCTTCATCCTAAACATGACTTTTATGGGCAGCTAATCTTTTTAGAAAAAAAATCAGTGATTCTTCATCATGTGAGAGAAAGTCAAGATATAATTTTTATACCTTCCAAATTGAGTCACAACTATTTCTACAAGTTTTTCCTCTTTTGTTAATATTCCACTCAGTCAGGTTTGCTCATTCACAACTGCACTTACCAATCTATTTATTCATTAAAGAGACATTTATGAAGTGACTGCTATATGCCAGGCATAAGGTTTAGATACAAAAATCCTGCAAAAGTTCATGTGTTGAAGGGTTGGTCCCCAGTACAGCAATGCTCAGAGATGGGCCTTTGGAGAAGTGAGTGGACCATGAGTTTTCATGAGTAGATGAATTCATTAATGGGCTCACAATTGACTAGGCTATTGGTGGTGATGGAAATGTAGGAAGTGGGAACTTCTTGAAGGTAGTGGGGTCTTGGGTGATGCCCTTAAGGGCTTCTCTCTCTCTCTCTCTCTCTCTCTCTCTCTCTCTCTCTCTCTCTCTCCCTCTCTCCCTTCCTCCTTTCCTCCCTCCCTCTCTCTCTCCATTAGCTTTGCCCACCATATGTTTCTCATGATGTTTAACATTGCTCAGACCCACAGATGGACCCAAGTGACCACAGACTGACGTTTCTAAAACTGTGAGCCCCAAATAAGAACGTCTTCCTTTAAATTTGTCATTTTGGCTATTTTGTCCCAACATTGGAAATTCAATTAATACACCAGGTATGCCTAGTAGGTCTTAGGGATACAAAGATACATGGCCCCTGACAGGGTTAAGGTCTGATAATATGATGATGGAAAACAACTTATGAATATATGAAGTTACTAAATACAACAAAATTATTGTTAGATATGGTACTAATAATTTGCTCTAAGGAACTAGAGAAATGGTTCAGTCAATAAAGGCACCTGCTACCAAGCCTGACAACCTGAGTTTGAACCCTAGAACTTACATGATGGAAGAGGAGAAATAACTCCCTCAAGTTGTCTTTGGACCACAGGGGTGCCATGGCATGCATGTGCCCACACACAAATCTAAAAATTAAAAAAATACATAAACACATCTTTAAACTTACAAAACAAAAAATATGCAATAGAAATGGAGAAGGAAATAGCTCATTCTACTTGGCATAAGCAAGGAAGAACTCATCTCCGAGGGTGATGTTGAGATTTGTATAAGTGTCTGAAACGTCATGTTCTGAAATATTCAAATTCTAACACTTTAATGTGTGAAGGAGCAAGGGTAAGATGATGAGTTTTTACTGATTCTTGTATTTGTGAGAGAGAAATGAGGGAGTGGGGCAGGGGAGGCGATGAGGATCCGGTCACGTTGGTAATAGAGAAACAAACTATCAAAATTAAAAGATGAGTGGAGAGCCTGGTTCTCCAGCCTAGTCACATGCCACACATTAGACTTCCACAAGGAATGTGAAAGGGAACAGAGTGCTCAGAGATTCTGGTAGAACTCAGGGTGCCTTCTGAGCATCTTGGGTGTTGGGAACGTGCAGCACAGGATGCATAGTCCTACGTTAGGAGACTGCTGCTCTGAAACAGGTTCTCTCTATTCAGTTTCAGTTGCCTTGGGACCATCTCCAGCTCTACCTCCCAAAGCTCTTCTCTTGTGTCTCTTTCTTTGAGTGGCAGCCTTCCCTTCAGACCTGGTCTTGCTGCTTCCCTCTCCTGAAGCCTCTCTGCATCTTCTTTTGCTTCCCAGCCTGGCCTCACTCAGAAATCAGTTAGCCAGTTCCTCTCATATGAGGCCCAGATGACTCCTACACCAAGACCTGGGCACTAAAATGCCAATGTAGGATACCAATCAAGGTGAGAAATGTGTATTTTAAAATATACCCATACTCAGCCAGTAAAGTAGCAAGCAAAACAAGGAATGTGGGTGGGGTGCAGAGCTTCCATACTGTCTATGAACCCATAGCATTTTATGGAGGCTTCAGGATGCAAGAGCAAGAGACTGTTATCCCAGTGTCTAGCCTCTCTTCTTTCTGGAACGTGGGGGTAGGGTTAGAAGTTCCAAGCTTCTAATGACAAGTTGGCCCTTCTGGTGACTGGGCCCCAACTAAGAATCCACCAACAGTCACCTCATTAGAATACAAGTCCATCCCAGAAAACTTCAAGGGCTTAGAAAATTCCTGTTAAGAACTTAGTCCAAAGACTAAATATTAGAAGAAAAGATATACCCAGTACACTCTTCAAGAAATTACAAGCGTTTGAGAAGCTGTGGACAGAGACCAAATAGACATCTCTCACTGTATCACAATATGACACTAAGCAAGTGTGTTATTCCTTAGCTAATCAATACCATCAAATGCCACAAGGGACATGGGTAAATAAGGACTAAAAACATGGCCACTAGGCTTGACCATGAAAGGTCATTGGAGTCTTACAAGAGCATTCTTAGTGGGACAGTGAAATAGTAGAAGCAGTAGGTCATGACTTATAGGGTATATGGGGAGTGAAACACACACACACACACACACACACACACACACACACACACACACAGAGCTATCACCTTTATACATAGTGAGTTTCATAAGTACAAAGTTAGAAATATATATATATATATATATATATATATATATATTTGAATATAAACCATATAAACAAAATGGGGAGATTGAAAGTCAGATGGATAATTTCTAAAACAATTTTGATTGTTTCATAGATTGGTTATGAAGCAGAAGAGCCTTGAGAACAGTGAGAAGAAAGGAAGAGGCTGAAAAGTGAGTGCAGTTAATCTGGAGGGGTTGACAGAAGAAATAAGGGCCCAAAGGAAGTGGGGAGGGTAAAGCTTGGGCAGAATGGCCATAGGGCAGGAGGCACAAGAAAGCATGATTAAGGAAAGATTGGTTTGAAACACCATCTGTGGGAATATTGGGGAGTGAATTCTCCAAGAATGAAAGGAAAAGTTTCCTAAATGAACCTGAAAGTGGAAACTCAAAGTTTCTACTGGTATCAATCTTCATGGGAGTTTTCATCAGCTCTACTCAGACGTACACGTGTACAGGGCAGGAAATTAATATTAGAGAATGGATTTGAGGAAAGTGCCATTAAAAAAAAAAAAAAAAGGAACAGCAGGCTATGATTTCAAGTGAACAATTCTTTTTTTTTTTTAAGATTTATTTATTTATTTATTTATTATGTACACAATGCCATGTCTGCAAGCCAGAAGAGGGCACCAGATCTCATTACAGGTGGTTGTGAGCCACCATGTGGTTGCTGGGTATTGAACTCAGGACCTCTGGAAGAGCAGTCGGTGCTCTTAACCACTGAGCCATCTCTCCAGCCCTCAAGTGAACAATTCAAGATTTATATAATTGATAAATGAAGGGAAATGAAGGAATCAAGAAACCACTTATATCAGTTGTGTTGAAGAGCAAGCACAATAGGGCTAGAAATAAAAGAAGTGGATCGCTTGTCTTGGTAAGGTGACAACAGTTTCGGAATACCCATGGGAATGAGCAGTGGGTGAGATGTAGCCAGAGTAGAAGCAGTGGGTCAAGTCTCGAGAAATGGTGAACTAAGACAGCTAGCTGCTGGAGTGTGAGGCAAGATCAGTGTCTACAGAATGTAGTCCTATGGTCAGGCATCCTTGGGATCAATGTAGCTTGTAGCTTGATTTGGACTTCTCTCAGTGCCATCTCATCTTCCCTGCTCCAGGACCACACTCTGCTTCTCACTGCCTCTCTAACTGAGCCCATAACCATTCTTTTTGGGAAGCTCTGTCTGCAAATCTGGCTGAAGAGCAGAACTTAGCCTTCCTGTTCACTTGACCCGCTGTTTCTGAAGAAATGCCGGCAAGCCTCTCTGGTGCTGAACATGTTGTTGCTGATCGCTGTCAGCACCAGACGTGGAAGTGACAGGTGTCAAATGCAGGAAGCCTCCCTTTCAGACTCTTACCCCATCCATTCTGCCACCATCTCTGGAGTGCATTTTATGACTGCCTTCTGAGAGGTGCTATGGAGGGAGGGATCTTGATTTCTGTTTTTCTTCCTAATAGTGGGGCTCAGAAAGCCATTTCTTGGGGTTTCCTACCCTCTCTCTGAGGGCAGACCAGCCTCTAGTCTAGCTCCTTTATTCAGTGACATATAAAAAATGTCATTGGTGTTCTCACAACCAAAATTAAACAGAAATTAGCATGTTGCCATATTTTTTCTGAGTCTATTATTTTAAACAAACAGAATGGTTGAGATATAAATAATGTCCTACTCATATCCTCCCTACAGTTTCCCTCCCCATAGATCTTATAACTTCCATTCGTGTTCTGTGCTTTTACTGTGTGTGTGTGTTTATCTAGAAATAGAATCTATCCTATTTCAATTAGATTTTTCTCATTCAATTTCCCTTTGAGATTTAGCCATCTTGCTATATGTGGATCAATTCCAGTCATTCTAATTATGCAACTGCATGAATAAATAAGTTGTTCTCCTGATGGGGGACAGTTTGTTTCCATTTGCTCACTGTTACATGAAGGACCATACTGAGGTTCTTGGACGTCACTTCCTTGTGTACATTTGCTAGACTCAGCAATGTCTAGTGCGTGTTTACAGGATAGACCAGGAAGGACATTGCCAACTGTTATTCACAGTAAGAATATGTTTGTTTTTAAAAATATGGAAGACTATTTTCCAAAGTGTTTGTGAAATTTTACACTCCCCTCCCCTACAATGCATGAGATGAAAGTTCCCATAGCTCTGAACCCTTATAAACATCTTGAATTATGTCTTTTTTTTATTTCACTCATTGTAATTGGTGTAAAAAGTGTTATCTCACATTGTGGTTTTATTTACTTTCTTTGATGGCTAATGATGCTGAGCATCTTTTCAGGCGACTACTGGGCATTTGTACTTGTTCTTCACGAAGTCTCTGTGTGATGGTTAATACTGATTGTCAACTCAACAGAATCTACAATGCCCAAAGTAACAAGTATCTGGCCATGCCAGTGAGGGGTTATCTAGATTAGATTAACTGAAACGCAAAAACAAGCCTTAAATGTGGGTGGCACCATCCCATGGTGTTCCTGACTACACAAAAAAGAGAAAGACAGCTGAATACCAGAATTCCTTGTCCTCTGCTTTCTGACAGCTGCCTCCTGCTTCTACTGATAGGCCTTCTCCATGACAGACCATATTCTTTGGAACTGTAGGTCAAATGAACCCTTCCTTTCTAAACTGTTTTTAATCAGGCATTTTATTGCAGCAGTGTGATAACTATTACAGTCTGTTCAATTGTTTTTGCCAGTCTTTTTAAGAACTGGGTTATTGACTTTCTTATTAAACTGATATAAGTTGATCATATATTCTTAATTAGAATTCTTTGTAAACTTGTAAGATACACACACTGAGAATTTTTCTTTCTTATACTCTGCTGCTTACCTTTTATTTTCCTGATAGTATCCATTAGAAAGTGGAAACTTTCAATTAGTAATTGTTCTCTTAAGGCTTTTGTTTTTTTGTCTTATGCAAGAAATCCTTGCCTACCTCAAATCATGAAGGTTTATTATTATTATTATTATTATTATTATTATTATTATTATTATTATACAGTGATCTAGAAGTTTCATAATGTTATCAACTACTTTGGGTCTTTGATTCATTTGGAGTTAATTGTGGGGTATGTCATCAGGGAGTAGCTGACCCAAGCTGTTTCTATATTATTTCTTGAGCCTAATTTTCTGTATTTTTTTACTTTGTCATCTTCACTGAAATTCAATTTAGCTTGTATGTGAAGATTTGTTTGTAGACCCTCTATTCTGTTCTATTAATCCTACATGCATACACACACACACACACACACACACACACACACACACACACACACAGGACGTGGACACAGACACACACATACATCTATATTTGAATATTCTTACAAAAGCTTATAGTAGGTATGGAAATTTAGTGTTACACATTTTTTTGCATCTATTTTTTTCTAGAAAATAATTGGACTAAATTATTCTAAATTACTTAATTTTATATAAATTTCAGAAGCAGTTTGAAAATGTTTTAAAATAATCCTAGTGGAGCTTTGATTAAATTATTTGAATCAATAGCTTAAGTTGACCACAACCAGTGCCTCAACAATATTGAATTTTTTGATCCATGAACATAGTATGTCACACTGTGTATCAGATCTTCTAACAGCAATATCAGTAGTTTTCAAGGTAGCAATCTCACATATAAAAATGGTTTTTGAGACAAGATTTCTCTGTGTATCTTTGCACCTTTCCTGGAACTCACTCTGTAGCCCAGGCTGGCCCCGAACTCACAGAGATCCACCTGGCTCTACCTCCCAAGTGCTGGGATTAAAGGTGTGCATATTTTTATATTTTATGCTAAAATATATATTATAGGATTACATAATTTCCCATTTAACTTCAAGTTGTTTGTTAATAACATAAAATTCAAGTAGTATTTTTTTTTTAAGACAGGATTTCTCTGTGTAGTTTTGGTGCCTGTCCTAGATCTCCTTCCATAAACCAGGCTGGCCTGGAACTCACAGAGATTCGCCTGGTTCTGCCTCCCAAATGCTGGGATTACAGGCGTGTGCCACCACCACCACCACCCGGCGAAAGTAGTATTTTTGTTTTGCCCTTATGTCCTATAGAGTTTTCACAGCCATTTATTCCATAACGTTTTGTAAAGAGTGCTCAGATTTACTGTAGACTTTGTGACTACAGTACCATCTGCAAATACAGTACTTCTCCTTTTATTTCAACCTATCCACTCTTACTTTCTCTTTAAAAATTCTCATTATGTTTCCTTGCTGTCATTGTTAAAAGTCATACAGTACTGTATTATTTAACCCTTTAAGACATATTGTTCAATGCTCTTTTGTATTCTCATAATGTCACACAAACACCTCTGTGTAGTTCTGAAGCCCAAAATATAACCCTTTAGCATTGGGGACTCGTGCCCATTCACCCAACGCCGCCTCTCTTTCTGTGTAGCTGATGCTATTGGGCCTCTTTTCTTTCTTCATGATTTTGTTCTTAACAAAAATGTAAGCTTCACAGAGGTGTAGCAACAAGCAAAACTGTATATTTAAAGTAATGATATGATGATTTGATAAACATGCACACTGAATGTATTATCAAGATAAAGTTCAAACATTGAGTTTCCAAGTTCTAATGATGCCACACAGAGCTACTCACTGCTCATCATGCTGCCCCTCAGATCATCATACGGTAGAAAGCTGGTGTATGACTCATATCTCCTAACCTCCTCTTCCTCTACTCCTTGGCATCCACTGTTCGACTTTCTGCTTCTGTGAGTTTGATTTTTTTTTTTAAGACAGGGTTTCTCTGTGTAGCTTTGTGCCTTTCCTGGAACTCGCTTTGGAGACCAGGCTGGCCTCGAACTCACAGAGATCCACCTGCCTCTGCCTACCAAGTGCTGGGATTAAATGCGTGCACCACTACTGCCCAGCTCAAGTTTGACTTTTTAAAATCACATTCTGAATGTAACAATATACACCATCTGGCTTTCTTTGTTTGGTTTATTTAACTTAGGATTATGCCCTTAGTGAAATACCCAGGTTCATATATTTTCATATGTATAGTGGTTGTCTTTATCTGCTGATGGTTGTTTCTGTTTGGTCATTGTGAACAATGTTGCAGTGAACAAGGGATGGAGAAGTCTAAAGGTGATTTTCAGAAGACTCCCATGAAAGATGGCAGACCAGAGGCCACCTCTGTGTGACTCAGACCAAGAAAGAGTTAACATTAAAAAATGGTGTCAGTTATTTCTTTAACACAAACTACTTAAAGAAAGAGGAATAGGTCTAAGTGGACTTCCCTCCACAAAGCAGCCACCATGCCAGGGTTTCCACATTCCATGGCTCACACTGGCAGGAATCACCGGAAGGGAGTTAGAAAGAGACCATTTAGGCTACGAAGATGCAGCCACTGGCAGGGTCCAGCTTACACAGAGAGACGGTCCACTGAGTAGAACAGGCTGTGGAGACAGGGTGTGGTGCAGGAGGTGAGCTGAGGTTCTCCATGAGCACCCTGGAGTTGGCCATCTCAGAGGCATCGTACTTAGCACTGCCTGAAGGAGCCACATGGGAAAGAAGGAAGTTCACTGCTGAACTTGGCATGGTCTCCTAACTTCCAGGGAGAAAAGGTTGATACAGGTGGGCTTGCCCTCTACACCTGCCTAGAGCCTCAGTTACAGAGCTCCCATGCATGGGAAGAATCTACTGAACACTAGAATCAAAGTTGTAATTGGAAGGTGGGGGTTTCCAGGGAGGAGGAGCCTCGGACTTACTAATTCCATTTCCTATGCAGAATCCCCCTCATCTGGAAGGACACGCTGACTTGTTGGAATTACTAAGAATTTCAGCAGCATCCCCCCCCCTCCACTTGCACGAGTTCCTCAAGGGGACCACTGCAAAAGACACCAGGAGAGGGAGACCACACCCTCACCCCTAGAATGAAACACCTCTGGAGCTAATCACACCTCCCCCTTCACTTTATTTTCCGTTTATTTACACTGTTGTGACTTTGTCACTCGGTTGTGTGGTAGCTTGCATCCTCTTTGAACCTCTCCTATGACTGTCCTTCCTCCCCCTGTATCCACTCTGCAATATTCCCTCCTATTTTTTACATCTCCACCACATATATTTTTCTTCTCATTTACATTTTACTCACTCCTTTCCCCATTCTCTATCCACTTTTATTACTTCATGGTAGAAGATCTTAGCTCTTAAAAGCAATAAATTTTATTTTCCTTGGTCAGGATCATAGGACTGTCATCTCTCTGAACTTTGGGAGAGACCCAAGTGACATAGGCAAATGCCTTCTACTCTAAGTCTGTGCTGGAATTGTTGTCAGATAACCATGTCTGTTACTCCAGGAAGCTCTTCTTCAAAATGGTAGTGGAGACCTTAACTCCAGATAAAGACAACTGGCCAAGAATTGTAATGTAAAATCAAACAAGGTGGTGGGGGTGGGGATGAGGTGGGTGTGAAATTTTGGATACATGTCCATCCCAGCAGATGTGAAAAACAAAACAGAGAAACACACAAAAAAAACAAGATTACAAGCCATTCCAACACCTGCACAAACTCACAGGCCCTCAATACTAGAAGTCAAAACCAGTGAGATTGGGGGAACAGGCTGAAGGGATGGACCAGCCATTAAGAGCAATGGCTGCTCTTTCAGAGGATCTGGGTTCAATTCTCAGTACTCACATGGCAGCTCACAACCATCTGTAACTCCAGTTCCAACTGGTCTCTGAGGGCATGCACATATGTGGTGCACAGACATACATGCAGGTAAACACACATACACAAAATAAATAAAGCTTTTTTTAAGTGAGATCATTGAAAAGATTTCAGAATCCCACTTTTAAAAAGCATCAGTGACTACACAAAGAACCCCATTCAGCAGATGACTCAAGTAAGGAAATCAATTTAGAACTCAGTTAGCAAAATGGATAAAATGGTAACTTTGAAGAACAATGCAAAAACAAGAAGGAAAATTCATTAAGAAAATTGAGACTCTGAGAAGGAAGCACCCAGACATGCTGGAAGCAAGAGTCAATCAATTAAATAAGAAACATAGAGAAAAGTATCAGCAATAAACAAGACTAAAGAAGGAGAGTGGACTTCAGGAATGGGGAACAAGGTCAAAATAGTAATGCATGCAGCCACATAAAAGACAGGAAAAATCAATGGCGATATCTAAACATCAAGACCTCTAGGCTATCCTCAAGAGACCCAACCTAAGAGTTCACAGGGTAAAAGAAGGGGGATGAGATCAATCCAAAAAGCATAGACAATTTATTCAGTGAAAGTATGGCATTAAATTCCCTAAACTTGTAAATAGAAAAAGAATCTCCAAAGACAAGAAGCATTTAGAAGCCAAATAGACACAACCAGAGAGGAAACTCTCCATGGCCCATCATAGCCAAGATGTCAAAAAATACAAAGCAAACACACACACACACACACACACACACACACACACACACACACACAATTATTTTCTTTAGTGTCCTAAGTTCTCATTGTAAAGACCCTTTGTTTCTCTGGTTAGGTTTATTCCTAAGTTGTGTGTGTGTGTGTGTGTGTGTGTGTGTGTGTGTGTGTGTGTGTGTGTGTTGTGTAGGGGAAAACACCAAGTCACCGACAAAGGCGGGGACAGACTGGGACCAGATCTTTCAGCAGCAGCCCTAAAATCAGGAGACCAAAGAGTTGTATATTTCCAACCCTGTGTCAACCAAATTGCTTTATGTGTCAAAGCCATCTTTAAAATTGGTGCAGAAAGCCAGGTGGTGGTGGGATACACCTTAGTCCCAGCACTAGGGAGATAGAGGCAAATGGATCTCTGTGATTTTTGAGGCCAGCCTGGTCTACAGAGTGAGTTCCAGATTAGGCTGCAAAACCACACATAGAAACCCCATCTGGAAAAGACAACAACAACCAAACAAACAAAACTGATGCAGAAATAGGAGCATTTCAAGATAAGCATAAACTAAGGCAATTCATGACAACCCAGCCAGTAATGCAGAAAATACTTAAAGGAATATTGAACACCAAGGAAGAAGACAGGGTTCATCCACAAGGGCACATTTTATGGGAATAACAGGTAAATAAAAGAGAAATGAGAAGAAATTCATCCTTTCCAACACGGTGAACAAGAAAACACCTATGCTAATAAGGAGGATAAGAATAAACCATGATTCAAGCAATCAGAGCATCAACCAAGGAAACCAGAGAAAACACAAAGCCTCCTCAATAGTAAAGTAGATGCTGATGGCTCCAACTTGCCTCGTAAATGAAACAGAGTGACTAGATTAGATAACAAGATTCAGCTCCCTATTGTCTCCAAATTATAAACCTTACCGGCAAAACATCCACCAACTGACAGACAGATGATAGAAATCAACTTTTTAAAAAATCCCAAAATATGATGGCACAGCTATTCTTATATTTGACAAAGTAGACATCAAAACAAAACTAATCAGAATAGATAAAGAACGCCATCCAATACAAAGTGATCAGCCCTAAAAAGAAATCCATACAAACAACATTAAATAGACACTGTAGGTTGTGTGTGTGTGTGTGTGTGTGTGTGTGTGTGTGTGTGTGTGTGTGATAGTTAAAGAATAGGAGGCCATGGATTTGCAAGGGAGTGGGGAGACACAGGAGGGTTAGAAGGAAGAAACGAAGAGGGGAGGAAGTAATGTAACTCTCTTTTAATTAAAAACAAAGTGTAAAAAGAAAACAGCTATATTAATAAAGGGGACAATTCATTAAGAAGCTATCATAGTTGTAAGCGTTTGGGCACTGAATGTGAGGGCCCTGAATTTCACACAACAAGCGGTAGGAGGTACAAAAGTTCAGGTAGGTGCAGATATTGAAATTTCACTGCCCCATTTTTATATTTAGGTGGGTCTTTGTTGCAGCTTCTCATTCCTCTGATCAAATACCCTGACAGAAGCAACTTACACGAGTGTTGATTTTGACTTACATTTCCAGAGGGATACAATCTATCACGGTGGGGAAGACATGGTAGTGGACAGGGAAGGGATTCCAGCAGAGGCAGGAAGCTGACTGGTCATACAACACCCATATTCAGGAAGCAAAGATGGAACAAGAGTAGACAGGGCTACAAAGCCTCAAGATCTGCCCCCACCAGTGACCCACTTCCTCCAAGAAGGCTCTGCCTCCTAAAATTTCTGCAAATTTTCCAAATAACATGGCCAGCTAGGTACTAAGAGTTCAAACATGTGAGCCTATGGAGGACACTTCACATTCAAACCACAAAATCTTCTGAAAAATATCAACAGTGTTTGGGAGCTAAACTACACCATAGATCTATTTGCTTTAGTAGCTATCTTAGAGATATTATGTCCAACAGCCAGGGAGTACACATTCTTCTCTGGAGTCCACAGAATGTTCTCTAAGATGGATGGTATTACAGGCCACAGAACAAGCCTTAACAAATACCAGAGAATAAAAAGAATTCCTTGCATCTTATCAGATCAATGTGGAATAAAATTAGAATCAATAGGAAGGGAAATTGGAAAAACTGAAAGAAATGGATGGATTTCTAGATACATAGAGCATTCCAAAATTAAACAAAGAAGGAGGAAGTGATTTAAACAGATCCATATCCATCCATGCAATTGAAACTGTAAGAACAAGTCCCCTACAGAATAAAAACCCAGGAACAGGTGGATTCACTGCAGAATTGCACAAGAACTCCCGAGAAGAATTACAATACTGCTTAAACTATTCCATAAAATAGAAAAAGAAGGAAGGCGTCTAAACGTTTTATGAAGCCAATGCTACTAACACCAAAACCAGATAAATATATCAACAAAAAGAAGATACAAGTTGATCTCTCCAGTGAACATAGATGCAAAATTCTTAATTAAAATATTGCCAAATAAAACTCAAGATCATATAAAAATATCATTCATCAAATCAAATTGACCATTCAGAGATATGAACATGGTCCAGTCTATGTAAATAAAAGAATGCCATCCATTATATAAACAAACTTAAAGACAGAAATCATATGATCCTCTCAAAAGATACATAAAAGACCTCAGGCAAAATTCAACACTCCTTCCTGATGGAAGTCATAGCAAGCCTAGGGATGGAGAGAGCACACTTCAACATGGTAAAGGTTGTGTATGACAGTCCTCTAGCCAACATCATGCTAAATGGAGGGGAAAAAACCTAAAGCATTCCACTAAGATTAAGAACAAGAAAGGGAGGCCCACTCTCCTTACCTCTATTCAACATAGTGCTTGTAGTCTTAGAGTAGCAAGTCAAAGGAAATAAATGTGATATAAATAAAAAAAAGAAGTCAAAGTCCCCCTTTTTGATGAAGGTTTGTTATGGACATAAAAGACCCCATAGACTACCACCAAAAGAAAAATCTTTTCGAACTGATATGCACTTCCTGCAAAATGTAGTATACTGTGGCTTTGGGGTGAGATAATGCTAACTAAAATGAGTTTTTAAATGCCTTATCTTTAATATTGGGAGAAGATTTTGAAAACATACAAAAATCAGTAGTTTCCCAACATGCCAATGACACACACACTGAAATCAGGACAGCAATCCCATCCATGGTACGTACATACATTACATACATACATACATACATACATACATACATACATACATACACACCCCCCACACACACACACACAACTTAGGAATAAACCTAAGCAGAGAAACAAAGAATCTTTACAATGAGAACTTTAAGACACTAAAGCAAACAATTGAAGAAGACACCAGCAGATGGACAGACCTCCCATGCTCATTTGTGAAGGTAGCTAGCCTACCAAAATCAACCCACAGATTCAATGCAATACAAGTCTGAATTCCAGGGTCTTCCTTCACATGCATAAAAAAAATCTCAATTTTTATTTTTATTTTTTTACCTAATTGTTGTGGTTAGAACATTCAACAGGTACCAATATTTAAACAAAATCACTTTATTCTAATTAACTCACAAATAAACTTTCTATAGCTAGTGCAAGTGACTCATACACTTGTTGAGTACCAAAATCTATACAATTCAGTAAACAGGTACTATTTTGGATACAAGTTTTAAGAGGGGCACTTTTGTTCCTCATCTTAGATGAAAATGCTTTAAGTTTGTCATTATTGAGTGTGAGGCAAGCTATGTGATTGTTATATATGATAGTCTTCATTACACTGATGATCGTTATTTCTAAACCTGATTTTTTGAGAATTCTTGCTATGAAATGGTGTTGAATTTGTCAAATGATTTTGTGCAAGTGCAGAGATGATCATGTGCTGTCACATTTATGAATTTGCATATGTCAAGCTATTCTTGTATCCAGGGATACATTCCACATGAACATGATACATGTTTTGTTTTTAATATTGTGGCAAATTCAGTCTGTTAGAATTTTGTTGAAAAATTTCCATTTATGTTCATTTGGGATTGCAGCTTGCTATTTTTTATAGTGACTTTTATTTATGGCTTTGGGAAGAAAATAACTCTGGCTTTATAAAATTGTTTTTAGATGCCTCATTTTCTTCCCTTTTTGGAGAATAGTTTGAAATTTTTGGCATTAATTCTTCTTTCTCTGTTTGTTAGAATTTACCTGTGAGGCCATCTGGTCCTTGGCTATTCTTTGTCAGGAGGACTTTGATTACAGATTCAGTCTCATTATTTGTTTGGTTTGGAGTTCTGTTTCTTCACTATTCACTCTAGAAAGGCAATTAATCACTTCTGGATTACCTAATGTGTTGGTACAGAATTGTGCAAACTACCTCTTACAACCACTCAAACTGACATGCTATCAGTTGTAATATCTCAACTGTAGTAACAGCCATCTCTCACTCTTCTGGTTCTTCTGGGTAAAGATGGGCAAATATATCGTCTCAATCAATATCTCAGTTTTATTGACTCTTCTATTGTGTTTCTAGGCTCCATTTCCGGTATTTACCTTTATTATTTCTCTTCTTCTAACTTTGGGCTAAATTAGTTTTCATTTTGTTTTTTCCTTGAGTGTGGACTTAGATTATTTACTTGAAATCTAATGCTTTCCTCAAACCAAGCAGTCATCTTTATAAACTTTCCCCTTACCATAGGTTTTGCTGGATCCCATATGTTTTTGGTATATGGTGCTTCCATTTTCTTTTGTTTATATGTAAATTTTCTCATTTGCTTTCTTCCTTTTTCTTTATTTTATACCTTTATTTATTCTTTGATAATTTCATACATGCATGTAGTGCATCTTGAGCCTATCCTCCCTGAACTTCCTACCCACACCCTTTCTAACACTGCAGAGCACATCTCTCTCCCACTTTCATGTCCTGTATTTAAAATTAAAAAAAAAAAAAAAAAACTCACTAAGCAATTAGTGCTTGCTACCTGCTGGAACATTGATTAATCATTTTGGCTTAATTTTATGCAGGCTGTGTGTGGGTAACCATAGCCACAGAAGAAAATTGCATAGCATGTCCAGAAAATAACATTTCACAGAAATCCTCCCCATCCTCTGGCACTTACATTCTTTCCACCCTCTCTTCCATGATGTCCATTCAGTCTTGATGGGGTTGGTACAGATGTCTCATTTAGGCCTGAGCACTCAGCAATCGCTATTCTCAGCACTTTGATCATTTATGTTCATGAATGTCTCTGCATTAACTACTCTCCATGGCATAAAGAAGCTTTTCCAGCTGGTGTTGAGAGCAGCACTGACCTATGAGTACCAACATGCATTTAGAAGTCAGAGTGATATGTCCACTAGATAAAACAACAATAGTTCCCTCCTAGGGACTACACTGTCTGAAGCCAAGTTTATAGTGCCACACAGGAATTTCCTCCTGTATAGTGTGCCTCAGACTCAATCAGGAAGTGATAGTAATCCCTCTAATGTCCATGCTACAATTGCACCAAGGGATATATCTCTCTTCCTGGCAGGTTGACATTGTCACATCTAGGGTTCATCACTGAGTAATACCATTGAAGGCTTTCTCTCTGAGTGGCCTCCATGGTAGCTTCCAGCATGACAAAAACAATCCATCAGAGAAGTTTTCAGATTGGTGCCAGCTGATTTCTCTATGTCCTGCAACCAAAGTATATCATGTCTACAGCAACAGGGTATTGTCACCTAGTTATGGTGGACCATCAAGAGAAATAGTAATAGCCTGTGTTGTTTGTGACGCAACTAGGACCTCCCTATAAGTAACTCACAGGGAGGTATCCCATGTCTGGCACTGAGATTTTCATTCATAACCCATGTCTTCTGAAGGAAGCATTGTCCATGCCTACATGGATTAGAAGCATTAGTGATTAACTCCCAGTTACTAATACTGCATCAGTGTTACACAAGGGACAGAAATAGAAGTACTTCTCCTTAGAGTCATTTAACCAAGAGTGAATCTTTACTTCATGTTCCCTGTGTCTTCTGTCCTCCTAACAAAGGGCTCACTCTGTCTTTTTTCAACAGCACAGAAAGCATCACATGGGGAAGGGATAGGGTCCTTAATAGAAATCTTTAACAACCTTTTACAAGGTATTAAGTCATTGGCTCCAGCTGACCTCAACTGACTCAGACAACAAACAATACTGCAAATAATTTTTAGCCATCAGTATCAAAATGCTGTGTTCAAGATTTATGGTGGATATTCATTTTAAAATATTTCATTCAACCTTTGTATTCACTGCCTTTAGCAAATGATACACACACATAGTTCTGGACCAGCGACATAGAAGAGTATGTAACTTAAGATTATAGCTATGCATTAGTTGATTAGTGAACGTTGATTACATGGGAAATTGGAGGCAATTGTTCCATTAATCTCTTAAAAGTAGGTTAAACAAATATGTCGAGTACACAGTAAGATGGCAGCTTAAGTCCTAAGAGACCTCAAGGTATACTGTTAATCCTGGCTATGGAGTCCAACAAAAGTTCCAGTCTTTTAGAATGCAAGAGATATTGGTATCACAATGCACTGCCACACCCCCAACATTATACCTGTCTTCAAGTTCTTTCTTTGTTAATTATATTTTAAAATTAGCTTTAAAAATAGTGAGTGTCATAAGGGCATGTCATTCATTAACTAAATAACTTCTTATCCCTCCTTCTTGATCGATCAGTTTTTCACTAGTGTGTTTGAAATTTTTGGAATTCTTCCTGCTATTGATTTCAACTTGTACGCCACTGTGACCAGAAAAGCAGTACTTGAAATGGTGATAGTCTTCTTGACTTTAGTAAGATGTATTTTGTGTCTCAACATGTGACCCATCGTGGAGAATGTTCTGTGTACTTATGCAAATGTGACTGCTGTTGGTGTGATGTTCTGCACTTGTCTCTCTGTTACACTTCATTCATAGTTTTACCCCTTTGTTGACTTCCTGTGTGGATGACCTATGCATTCCTCAAGTGTAGAGTTTAAGTCCTTCACTATTGTTGTCCTGCTAGTCCTTTCTTCGGTTCTACCAGAATTTTCCCTATGTGTTGTTTACATGCTTATACCAAAGTAATCATCTTCATGATAAGTTGACCCTTTCAGGATCTTCTTTGTTGATTAAGACATGTTATGACTGAAAGTCTATTTGGCCTGACGCAATCATCAATAGAACAAAATGGTGCAGGTGTAAGGGTCTTATTAAATAAGAAACCCAGAGCCAAACACAGAGTTTAAAAGTCCAAGAGGTCAGAGCAGTAGCTGAGAGCTAAGACTTAAAACCGCCTTTCTTACCTTTTGCTGCCGCTGTCGTCCTTCCCCTCAGAAAGAGGCCTACTTCCTGTGTGTGTGTGTCTTTTTTTTTTTTTTTGAAGGTTCTACATTTTATTACTGGACAAACTACTCCCCCCAACTTAAAATAGGACCAAGTCTTCAGGTTAAAATGTTGAACTCCATATGGTAGGATTGCTTGATGACCCACAATTCAGTATAAACTGTCTTGCCATTGTGTGAATCCTTACAGACCAAGCTTTGTTCTCCTCCAGTGTCTTCTCTTGGAGTTGTACCTTATTTTGTTACCAGTTTTCATATGAATCCACTGAGGAATAGGACAATTTTGCTTTTGTTTCTTGGCCAGGAATCACTTGATTCTGAAAGTCTCGTGAGAAGACATGGTGAAAAGAAACCAAGTCAGGAGTCCTCTGCAAGATGGAGGAGGAAAGGAGAAGAGACAGTGTCTGTCTTTTTATTGATTTTCTGTTCTGCCTTCTCATTGGTTGTAAACCCAACCACATGACCTTCTCGTCACTGCTTGTCTATACAGACCTCCAGGTCTTCTATGGTTGGTATTGAGATTAAAGGCGTGTGCCTCCATGCTGGCTGTGTCCTTGAACACACAGAGATCTGCCTGTTATGTGATCTGGATTAAAGGTGTGCACCACCACCACCTGGCTTCTGCTATGGTTTGCTATTAACTCTGACCCCCAGGCAACTTTATTAACATACAAATAAAATCACATTTCAGTACAAATAAAATATCACCATAAAATGGTTTGACTAAAAATGATAAATATCATAAATGGATATTTCTAAAACTGAAACCTAAAATTTTCTAGGTATTTGCTTGGAATATCTCTTTTCACCCCTCATTTTTGTCTATGTGTTCTTAAGACTTAAGTGAGCATTTATAAGCAATGTATTATTGGACTTTTAAAATAAGCAGGAGCTACAGAGATAGTTCAGCAGTTAAGAGTACTTACTGCTCTTCCAGAGGACCTGGAACTTAGCTCCCAATGCCACATTGAGTGGCTCATTACCAGCTGTAACTCCAGGTTTAGGGAGTCAGGTGCCTTCTTCTGGCCTTTTTGGGTACCCATGTACATGTGGCAACGCACAAAAACTCACAAACTCTCTCTCTGTTTCTCTCTCTCTGTTCTCTCTCTCTCTCTCTCTCTCTCTCTCTCTCTCTCTCACACACACACACACACACACACACACACACACAAACACACACAAATAAAAATTTGAATACATCTTAAAAAAACAAAGACAAAATTCCAGTCAGCACCCAGTATTTAACCAAGGAATGTTTCCTAGTACAGTTAAAGCCATTCTTAACAGATAATGGCTTGCAATTAACGCAGTATTATTGTTTACTAGCTGTTCTGTGGTTTCCTTATGCTTTTCTTTCCTTCTTCCTATCTTCTTCTGTGACTTGTTAAATTTTTACAGTGATCTGCTTTGATTCCTTTCTCATCAACTTTTGTACATCAACTGGAGATTATTTTCTTTGTGGTGACATTGGGGTTTGCGTGAAACATCTTAGAGTTAAAATATTCAATTTAAGTTAATTATACTAAGCACATTAAAATCTGTACTCTTTTACCTCTCACATACATATTTTATGCTAGCCAAGTCACACTTTACATATTTTTCTGTTATCTATCAATTTCTGTGTTACTGTATCTATGGTTGTTTTTAATCTTTGCATCTTAACTTCTACATTCAATGTAAGTGATTTGTACATCACCATGAGAATATGAGAGTGCTATGAATTTGATTATTGTGACTGCTAGTGTTAATTGTCAAGTTAACAGAATTTAGAATCACCTGGGAGATGGACCTGTGGGCATGCCTGTAGGGGCTTCATGTTGATTATGTTAATAGATATGGGAAGATCCATCTTAACTGTGGAAAGGACCATTCTCTGGGCTGGGGATGCTGGCATGTATAAAACAGAGAAAGCCAGCTGATCAGCAGCATTCATCTCTCTGTCTCCTGATTGTGGGTGTGGTGTCATCTTCAAGTGCCTATTGCCTTGGCTTCGCGGTCTTGATGAACTATGACCCTATATAACACCCATGTGATTATTGCACAAATTCACAACCCACCAAGAGTGCACATGGGTTTCCCATTCTTTACATTCTTGCTAGCATTTATTATTATTCTTGTCTTTTTGCTCATAACTATCCCAAAAGTGACATAGTATTTCAAAGCGACTTTAAACTATATTTCCCAATGATGAGTCTAGTATAAACCATTTTTACATATCTGTTGGTCATTTTTTAAAACCTTCTTTTGAAAAAAAAAGAAAGAGTAAGTCTTGGGCCTATTTTCAGTTAGGTTTTTTCCCTTGCTGTTGAATTTCCAAAAATTTTTAATTAAAATTTAAGGGTTTAGAGTTGGGTGATGGTGGATCACGCCCTTAATCCCAGCACTTGGGAGGCAGAGGCAGGAGGATCTCTGAGTTTGAGGCCAGCCTGGTCTACAGAGTGAGTTCCAGGACAGCAAAGGTTACACAGAGAAACCCTGTCTCAAATAAATAAATAAATAATAAACAAACAAATAAATAAATGTTTAATTAAGGGTTTAACTCCCTAACAGACAGTCAGATGTCTGGCTTGCGAATGTTTCCTCCAGGCTGTAAATTATCGTTCTTTTACCATTCCATCCCCTGTCCAGAGCTTTTTGGTTGATCGAGCCCTATTTACTTCATTTTACTTCTTTAGCCCAAGATTTTGGGTATAGTGTTTCAGAAATCATTGATGAAGCCAACGTCAAGCAACTCCTATGTGTTTGCTTAGAAAAGTTAGATGATTTGAGACTTTACACTTAAGTCTGTTATACATTTTTAGTTAAATATTCTGTCCATTAACTCTTGTTTATCTCAACATGCCTTCCTCTCTCTCCAGATTCTAAAAAGCAGCTTAGCTGGGTGTAGAATTCTCTTTCAGTGGTTTTGCCCACAGTATTTTGAATGTATCACCCACTTCTTGTTATGCATGACTTCTGTTACTAATTCCAGGAAGAGCCTTCTTGTTTGTTCCTTGTATGTGACCAGTCTCATCTCCTACTACTTTGAAGATTCTCTATTTAGGTCTAGGAATTATCTCAATGCTGGATGCTTGTCTAACATGTGTAGGACCCTGAATTCAATCCAAGTCTCCAACACAGATAAAAAAAAAAAGGGAAAAAGATTCTCGTTTGGTCACCGACTTTTGACAATTTGACTGTAATGTGTCTTGGAGTGTTTCTCTTTGGATTGCCTTTCTTGCATTCCTTTGAGCATCTCACCACTGGGTGTGATTTCTGCCAACATTTCCATCAATAAACTGTCTACCCCTTTCTCTCTTTCCTCTTCTTTTGGGACTCCTGAACTCATATTCTGGATTTGATAGTGTTCTATAGGTTCCTTATAATTTGTCATTTAATTGTTTTATTCTTCTAATGTAATAATTTCAAGTGACCTACCTTTGAATTTGCTTATTCATTCTTCAGCATGAACGGGTTTATTGTTTACATTATCTACTGAATTTTTTTTCACTCTGTTATGGTATGCTTAAATTTCACAATTACTATTTTGGCTGCCTTTGTGTCTTTCCTTTTCTTTACTAAATGCCAAAATTTGCTCATGAATTGCTTTCCTGTTTCATGTGGTTGGCTCTTTGTATACCACTGTATCTCATTAAGCTTCTTTATTTTTTCCCACTAATGAATAAATATTTATTTTCATTTTAAAATGATACATGTTAATTAAAAATAATTTGGAAAAATACATAAAAGTAAAATGAAGAAAAATTAAAGTAATTATTTCTATAATTTAAATCTAACCATTAATAATTATTTGACATATTTTCTAACTCTCATTTTCCCCTGAGGACATATTTTTTGAACATACCATACTCAGAATTCCTCTATAATTTTTTTCTTTATTAAGAAATTTTCTACTCACTCCACATACCATCCACAGATCCCCCCTTCTCCCTCCCCCACCCCCAGCCCTCTTTCCCAAGCCACCCCGCATCCCCACATCCCTCAAATCGAGGTCTCCCA